>NC_134784.1:82223544-82226044 GCF_046742065.1 Oratosquilla oratoria | reverse complement strand
CTTGCCCTTCCTCTTCCCTCTTTTACATTCCTTTCTCCTTTCTCTCACCCTGCTTACCCTTCCTTTCCCCTCCCTTTCCTTCCCTTCGCTTTATCTCCATTCCCCTCCCTTTCCTATTTCTTCACTCCCTCTCTTCTCGTCTCTTCCATTCCATTAACTTCCTCTATGCTCTTTTCTGTTCCCGATCCCTCACTTTATCTCCTTCTACCCTCCCCTTTCCACTCCTCCCGATCAACTTCTATCCACTCCCCTCCCTTATCACCCTCTTCTCCACTCCCTTCTACTCCCCTCCGTTCCCTGCAACTCCTGACACTCCTACTCCACTCCCCTACCATTTCCACTCATCCATTTCTCATCCACTCCTTTTTCACTCCCTTTTAATCTATTTCTAACCCTCGTCTCCCTCTTCTTTAACTCTCAAACCACAGGTAACAGTTGAAGTCATCCTGGATTCATGTATTCTTGGTCTTTGTTTTAATTTGCAAAGGTTGGCTTCAGTCCCTCTCACAGTTCCTCGCTGTTGGCTAATGGGGAGTCGGTGCAACGTAGATCAGTGGAATGATTATGTTGCATTGCACAAATTAGAGAAAAAATGCAATAGGCCTTGTTCGTGTGTGTATGCATGTGTGTTTGCGTGTGTGTGCTTTGAAAGTATGTGTGGATGCGTATATCTGTGTTCATGCAACTATACATGTATGTACATGCGAATGTGTTTACAAACAAGTGTGTAAATGTGTGTGTGTGAGTACGTGCATGTGTGTACATGAGAGGTTGTGTACATGTGAGTGTGTGCACATGCATGTGTGTGTACATGCGAGTGTGTGTGCATGCATATGTGTGTACATGTGTGTGTACATTCTAGTGTGTCTACACGCGAGTGTGTATATGTGAGTACGTATATATGCGAGTGTGTGTACTTGCAAGTATGTGTATATGTATGTGTACACATGAATGTTTGTGTATGTGATTATGTGTACAGGTGAGCGTACGTCTATGCGAGTGTATGTACCTGCGAGTGAGTATATATACGAGGAACTGTACATGCGAGTGTGTGTACATGCGAGTATGTGTACATGCGAGCGTGTGTACATGCGAGTGTACGTATATACGAGTGCGTGTACATGAGAATGTATATATATGCTAGCGTGTGCACATGCACGTGTGTATATATGCGAATGTGTGTACATATGAGTGTGTGTACATGCGAGTGTGCTTACATGCTTAAGGGCATTTACTTCTCTGTGTTAGACTTCGATTATGCACATGAGAGGGTTTGCATGTTAGCATAATAATTGAGTGAAACACTGTTAACAAAAGCCTCAGGTACAATATGTCACAAAAAGATTAAAAAGTCTGGCTACCTGCCTGGGGTAAGTATACCTGGCTAAGGATAGTTAGACACAAGAATTGGTGGTACACCAGGATTGCATGCGTGTGTGTGCGTGTGTGCGTGTGTGCGTGTGTGCGTGTGTGCGTGTGTATGTATATAATCCCCTCTCATACGAAACAAGGACCCACTATTCTAACAAGCATAACAGTCGCTCTCTTTCATTATATTTTCAAATCTGAAGAAAGTAATAAACACATTTATCAAAGTATGCCAGTCAGTCTTTTGTATATCTGTACACATAATTAGAACATGATTATCATATTCTTTTAACTACACAAAAATAATGATTATAAATATTTCTAAAAAGTGAGATTGAAGATATTCTAGCTTTCAAAATCTAAACTCATTATGGACTTTGTTAACCCATTAAACTCCGGTGACAAGATTCTTGTCATTTGGTCAAATAAAACAAAAAATCATAAAACACCAAAATGTTTGATCAAACACCAGAAAAATATGACGTCATATTTTTCTGGTGTTTGATCAAACATTTTGGTGTTTTATGATTTTTTGTTTTATTTGACCAAATGACAAGACATCTTGTCATCGGAGTTTAATGGGTTAAACAACAAATAGGCGAAAACAAAACAAGCAAGCAAGCAAGCAAACAAACAAACAAACAATATGTAACATTACTCATGGAAAACTACAATACACACACGAACGAACGAACATCCATCCACGTCCTAAGACTGTAACCGATAATGGCTGTGGTTACATAAGAAGGACTTAATGCGGGCGAGATAAACTTCAAAACGGAAGTTTTCTTCTATTTATTAACCCATTAAACTCCAATGACAATATTCTTGTCATTTGGTCAAATAAAACAAAAAATCATAAAACACCAAAATGTTTGATCAAACACCAGAAAAGTATGACGTCAGTCCTCGCTTCGCTCGCAAGCGAAACGAGGACTGACGTCATACTTTTCTGGTGTTTGATCAAACATTTTGGTGTTTTATGATTTTTTGTTTTATTTGACCAAATGACAAGGAATCTTGTCATCGGAGTTTAATGGGTTAACAATGAAGGCAATTTGGTTAACCAATATTATAAGGTACAAATGGGTCCTTTGGGCGAATAACAATATGTGCCAGGCCTTGACCTAGG
>NC_134784.1:82216044-82218544 GCF_046742065.1 Oratosquilla oratoria | reverse complement strand
TATATATATATATATATATATATGTATATACATATATATATATATATATTATATATATATATATATATATATATACTCACTCATACATACATATATATAGACATACACAAATAGAATAACATTCATATACAGCAGATTGTGATCTCGCGCACTACATGTTTAAGGATACTAGACTTTCAGTGACGATGAAATTTCCCGAAAAGTAATGAAATTAATAACTTCATAAATTAAACCCTAGATCAAGCTATTTACCTCAACAATAATTATCGTAATAATGATAACAACAACAACAATGATTACGACAACAACAATAATAATAATAATATTAACAACAACAACAATAATATTAACAACAACAACAATAATAACAACAATAACAAGGAGCTCTATCTTCTATAAATAGGAAGACATTTTTACTCATTCTACCACTGGAGAATATTAGAATGTGTCCTTCCTTTAATATGGAAACATATTTCCCTGAACTGATGTTTCTTTGACACTCCTCAAACTCTGATCGACCATCACTCTAAATTGCACCCCACATCATTATTAAAATACACCCATGTTTCACTGTTGGCTGCAGTCTTTTGAGGTCAAACTCTTGAATACGGAGTCTCCAGACCCACACTCTTCCACTGTTAGAAAATAATGCGAATCATGACTCATCAGAGAAAATTACAGTGCTCCAAAAGACCATAGGTCTCTCCATCATCTCAATAGCCTAATCCTTTCTGCGCTTGATATTGGCTGAACGAAGGAGTGGTATCCTTCTTGCAGCTCTGCCATAATAACCCAGCTTGTGGAGATACCTGACAGCTTTTCTGGGACTTGTGTTGCTATGTCAGAGGCCTTGCAACGTGGATCTTCTTTAACATTTCTTTTAATATGATGCAAGTTTCTTTCTGAGGGCCCGGGACGACCTGAATGAGGTTTTGTGCCCTTCTTGCCCTCCCTGCTGAATTGTACGATCACTCTATTAACAATAGGAAAGGGTATTGACATATTTTCAGATATTTTGCGTTGACTAAGTCCACCTTCACATTGACCCACAATATGACCTCGCTGAAATTCAGATAGGTCTGCTGCTCCTTTGGTCCGTGGCATGCTTGATTAATCCTGTATATAATCTGAAACATAAATCTAGGTAAATATAACATATTAGTTAAATTTGAATAA
This sequence comes from Oratosquilla oratoria, assembly GCF_046742065.1. Classification (NCBI taxonomy): domain Eukaryota; kingdom Metazoa; phylum Arthropoda; class Malacostraca; order Stomatopoda; family Squillidae; genus Oratosquilla; species Oratosquilla oratoria. The sequence goes on along the minus strand of NC_134784.1, from coordinate 82,217,368 downwards.
TATTAAGCAATAAGAACAGAAATGCATTTTTCTTGGTGTCTATTCAGTTCTGTCATGTCTGAGTATTTGTCTATTTATCATTTGATATATTCAATTATTCATTTATTTATCTATTCAATTATTGATTTATTTATCTATTCCTGTATTTTACTCTGCATTCTCATAATTATATTTTATGATTGAACTGTACCCATGGTCTGTTGGATAATGAGCTTCTAGATAGAAATTAAATTCAACAACTTTCTAATCCTGATATATGTTATGTTTCTTCATCATGTTTTTCGGTGAGTGTAGTCAGTTGATTGCTACTTCTGAACTAATCTGAAATGAAGAAATACAAAAAGGATGAGATTATGCAATCAAAGAGAGTGGAAAACTATTACTTAGTTTTTCATTAGAATTACTAAAGAAGACATATGTCTGGTTAGTATGAATATATCATTGTTAAACTAGTTAGAATAGGAGTAAAGTGCCACGTAAAAATGGGCATGACCAAATAGCAGTCGCCTGAACATACGACGAAGCAAGCAGTTGTCATGTGTGAATAGGCCTGACCAAATAGTTACGTGAAAATAGGTCTGAGCGAGTAGTTGTTATGTGTAAATATTCCTGACAAAGTAGTTCCGTGAAAATAGGCCTGGCCAAAGAGTCTCATGGAAGTAGCCCCAACCAAAAAGACACGTGAAGATAAGCCTGAACAAAGAGTCACTTGAGAAAACATCTGAACAAGGGCTTACGTGAACATAATCCTAAGCAGATAGTCATGTCAAAATAGAAGATGCCGTCGAGGTATCCGTGTTTATGTAAATGACAACCAGAATACTCATGGGAACCACAACACGACCTAAGCCTCTCTTGTTCCCTCAACAACCAAAATATTTACCCTCCACTCTTAAAATGTATATATATATATAGATATATATATATATATATATATATATATATATATATATATATATAGATAGATAGATAGATAGATAGATAGATAGATAGATAAATAAATAAATAGATAGATAAATAAATAAATAGATAGATAAATAGATAAATAAATAAATAGATAGATAAATGATACATAGATAAATAGATAAATAAATATATAAATAAACAAACAAATAAATTAATTGATTAATAAATAAATATGAAACTAAAAAATTTAAGAAATATAAATAAAAACAAACAAACAAATAACTAAGTAAATAAGAATTAATAAAAATATATAAGAACATTGGATCGCAATGCTGAAGGAAACGTATAACTTGCTAAATAATCGCTTTTGATATTTCATGTTCTTTTTAAATCTAAAAAAAGAATGGAATGTGTTAAA
>NC_134784.1:82193544-82201044 GCF_046742065.1 Oratosquilla oratoria | reverse complement strand
TGACGCAAACATGTAATGCCTGAAGTGAAAAGGTGTTTTCTTCCAACCTCGGAACAATCGGCGGTACTGCCAAACTCCAGAACTTTTTTTCGCCGTAAAATCACTATTGGAAACTACTTTGTTGCCTTCAACACATCATAATCCTTCTCGAAAGTTGCAGGCTGCAAATCTGCTTCAACAGTGGGAAGGAAAATTGCCTAATGTGATAACTCCCGAACGCTCCGAAGAGGGTGAGGAAACAGAATTTCATAAACTGCTGTATGTTGAAAGTGTTTATGACATAATCAGACTCAAAATTACGGAGGCGAAATTTGGCGCAAGAGGAACGAAATATAAATCGCGCTAAACTGGGGAGGAGTGGAAGCGGAAATCGGAATTTGAGAATTAAGGGTTAATTAATGATTATATCTGGCGAAATCTGCAGTTTACATGCAGTTTACATTAAGCAGAACACAGTGAGGAAAGTTAAATGTAGGAAATGGTTGTAGGCACGCGGGCACCTTTCCCGTCGGAAATGGCGGGTGAAATGAACTCAAAAGTACATTTCGCCCTGGGCCAAATGTACATTTCACCCTCGGCGAGATGTACATTTCACCCCCTGGGCAAAACATATATAGCTGTTCTGAGACCTGAAATAGGACCTTCCATTTAATGTTTACATTCTGAGATGTATAAAGTGCCCTCGCCTGCAGCGCAAGAAGCTCCCTGGAGACTTCAAGCTTAATTGCAAGTTACAACATTATCCATTTAATCTCGTGTAACACTTAATATGTTTTTGTTAAGTTAGCACTAAGCGACTTTATTCAGAAGGGAATCGAAAAGGTTAAATATTTTTACCATTGTTCATGACTCCATTTATATGCGCTTGTGGCGTTATCGGAACCGTGCTGTTCTCATATTCACTTAGTGTTGGGATCGAATCCTGCCCTCACCTTTGCCTTATCATGCGCTTGGACTGTTGAGGCAGGTAGCAGTCACTATCGGGTGTCGGAGAGCAGTGCGGGATTCGAACCCACAACTAAATGAATGCGGGAACAGCATCCTTCGGCTCCCAAATGAACTAAAGAGGGGATTATCTCAGTTAAATGAAATATCCTAGTGTCATCCGAGTGTGTGTGAGTGTGTGTGTGTGTGTGTGTGTGTGTGTGTGTGTGTGTGTGTGTGTGTGTGTGTGTGTGTGTGTGTGTGTGTGTGTGTATGTGTGTGTGTGTGTGTGTGTGCGCACGTGTAGGCTTTAGTGTATGCACATTCTCACGTATGCACTGTATATGGTATACAATACCCCAGTTGTTATTGTTATCATTACTGTTATTACATGAACTTGATATAATAAACCGATTTATTTATTCATCTATTAATTCATTTATTTATTTCTATGCATTTATTATGTATTTCTTATTCAAATACTCATTTATTTACCTATCTATTTAATCTACATGTTTCAAAGGACAGTCCAAAGCCATGAACATGCATTCCCGGAGGTGCGGAAGGTCAGCCCCCCCCAAAAAAAAAAATATGTATACATATATATATATATATATATATATATATATATATATATATAATAAAAGATAGTTGTATATGTATGGATGTGTTGATCCATAGTTTCTGCTTCTTTTCGAATTGGATTTGCATTTTGCTAATTCCGCTATGACCCTTTCTTCTAATTATTTCATTTCATTTCATTTTTTTTTATATTGTCTTCATTTGTCTTGCTTGTTTGTTTTTTCTTTTTTTTTTTTCTTTCTTTGGTTCCCAAGCGCGAGAGGCTTTGATTTTATGATGTTTGCCACCAAAAAATTCGTCCCAGTTTTGACTTTGAAGGAAAGTTTTGGCCGACGGACTTGGTACAAAGAGCCAAATATTGAAACACTTCCACTGCGTGTTACGACTTTGGACGTCTCTTGGACAATGCCGCCATACGATTTTAATCAAACGGTGCAACTACCCTACCTCCCCCCTCTAGCAAGTACAATGATACACATTTTCGAATGAATTGCAATAATCCATTATGTTCCATTTCATGACTTTTGTGACCAAGTTATCGCCAATAGATTTCATTCAGCGCGGTAGCCCAGTGTCGAGCTCATGAGTATGTGGTCGTGAGTTCGATTCCCGGGACCCGCTGCTGCCTTTGTCACGATGGTTCTCGACAGCCCTGGCCAAGCAGGAGGAGACCTAACATCGGCCCAAAATCTTGGAGGTATGCTAGTACTAACAGAGCTTACCCTACCAGGGGTTTCTCACTTTCCATTTCGTGGGATTGGGATGGTGATATATATATATATATATATATATATATATATATATATATATATATATATATACATATGTGTGTGTGTATATATATATATATATATATATATATATATATATACATATATATACATATATGTATATATATATGTACAACACTGAATGGGTCCCAGTGATTAGAGATACAGTTTTATCAACCAAAATGCACTTTAATTCTAAGCCTTATAGGCGCATGCAAAAATGGTAACGTGGTTCGCCCGAGGACTCGAACCTTTGCGGCGAGAACGTTCTCGCCGCATAGGTTCGAGTCCTCGGGCGTACCACGTTACAATTTCTGCATGCACCTATATGGCTTAGAATTAAAGTGCATTGTGATTGATAAAATGTATATATATATAAGAACATAACATAACATAAGAATGAAGGAGACTGCAGGAGACCATGAGGCCTACACTAGACAGTTCCATATCCATTACCCCCTGTCATTCCCATTCATAAAGTTGTCTAACTCTTTCTTAAAACAACTGATAGTTTCAGCGCTCACTACATGTTTATTAAGTCTATTCCATTTGTTTACCGCCCTATTAGTAAACGAATTCTTGCCTATTTCCTTCTTTAATCTAAATTTGTCCCGCTTATTACTGCGAGTTCTGCCCTGTTGTCTTAATATGATGACCTTGTTTGTGTCACCCATGTTAAAGACTTTGATTCACTTGAACACCTCTAATAGATCATCCCGCACTCAGCGTCTTTCCAGAGAGTGTAAGTTAAGGTCCCTAAGCCTCTCTTTGTAAGGTAAATTTCTGAGCCCATGTATCATTTTGGTCGTTCTCCTCTGTACTGATTCTAGTGAATTTATGTCCATTCTATATGACGGAGACCAAAACTGTACCCCATAGTCAAGCATGAGCCTAACTAACGCTAGATAGAGTTTGATAATTACCTTTGCACTTCTATTCGTAACCGTACTAACAATGAAACCTAATGCTCTATTGGTTTTATTCTTGGCGCTAATGCACTGTTTCCTAGATTTAAGGTCAGGACTCACTAGAGCTCCCAAGTCTTTCTCGTACTTAGTTTTCCCTAAAAACATGTTATCTAAACTATATCTATCTATGTATCTATCTATCTATCTATCTATCTATCTATCTATCTATCTATATATATATATATATATATATATATATATATATATATACATATATGTATATATATATCGCGTGGGCATGTTTCGGTGGTACATAATTATCTTTAAATACACTGGATTAGGTTAGCCTTCGGTAACGCAGGGGTCATGCAGATAAGGTATGTGTGTTCTCAGGTCACAGCGCGTCCTTTCTTATACATTTCTCGTGGTCAATACAATGCACTCTAGATAGCGCAACTTGGTATCTACAAAATTAAGCATAGCTGCTTTAAGAATATAGACTGATTCTTTACACTTGTTCCCTCTGTATAGGTCTTCAATGCTATCTCTTTACTTTCAATAATGATATGCAATACAGATTATTGCAAAGTATTACCAATCGTGCATAGCCCGACTTAGGCAAAATCGAATGATCTTGTAAATAAGAACATAGAAAATGGAGAAGACTTCAAGAGACCATAATGCCTACACTACGCAGATTCTTGTTCCTTACCGCCTATTATTCCCATCGATAAAGTTATCTAATCTCTTAAGACAACCACTTGTTTCAGTGTCTACTACATGAGTAATAAGCCTATTCCATTCGTTAACTACTCTGGTAAACCAATTCTTATCTATTTTCTCCTCAAATCTAAATTTGTCCAATTCAAAGTCATTACTACGAATCCTGCCCTGCTGTCTTATTGTGATGACCTTGCCTTCATCACCTTTGTTAAAGCCCTTGAACCATTTGAATACCTCTATTAGATCATCCCGCATTACATACCAGTTAGTGTAAGTTCAGGTGACTAAACCTGTCTTTGTAAGAGAAATTTCTAAGCCCGTTTATTATTTTGGTCATTCTTTCTCTACTGATTCTAGTGAATTGATATAACTTCTGTAGGATGGAGACCAAAATTGTATCGTATAGTTGATGTCGTGAGGTAATTCTATTAAGGTGTTTGTAGAAGAAAAATCCTGTCTCTTAGTACATTATCCACCTCTTATCCTTATGATAGCTGACGCCAGGTAATTATATTCAGTTGATTTATAAAATTTCAAGTGTTATTACATTAAAAAAAAAAAAAAAAAAAGGAAAACTAAGGCTTTGATTATCCCGAAATCAACCCGGAACTCTTTATAAATACGATCAACTTCGCAGCCTTGGCCTTTGTATGACCTTGGTTTGAAAAGGGGCAGCAAGCTCTCTACGGACGAAAAACCGCTTGTTTGAAGAAAATAGGATGCCTGGTACAAGACAATACAGTCTTTAGGTACCTTCACATGCCCGCTCACTTTCGTCTACCAGTCTCAAACACTTTCCTATTCCGTTTCGTTCGCCCACCTGCTCTCACTATCGTTCTCTCTCTTCCTCTCCTACTTCTTTCCTCTCCTTTTGATTAAGAACTTAAGAACATAAGAATGGATGAGACTGCAAAAGATCATATGACCTACACTAGGTAGTTCCATGTCCGTTACCACCTTTCATCTCCATCGATAAGGTTATCTAATCTTTTCTTAAAACAACCAGGAGTTTAGGCACTCTCTACATGCTTACTAAGTCTATTCCATCCATTAACCACACGGATAGAAGTACCGGAAATTGACTGTCAATTATATCCCTTTTTCTTCATTCTCCCTTTCCTTCTCTTTACCTTATTCAAAGGATTTACAAAGGATTACAAAGGCGGAGCATACCGACAGGAGACCTTTTGATCCATAACTAGGTCGGATGCGAAAAAAAATCATATTAATAATGAAATAATAAATAAAAACTACAATAATGTAAATAACAAATAAAATACACAAATAAATGCATAGGTATAGTTAAATAATAAACAAACAGGTAAATAGTAAATAATAATAAATTGACATATAACTAATAATAAATGAAAATCAGACAGACAAAAGATAACAAAACAAAAACAAATAATATAAGATAAATTATAATCATTAGAGCACCTTACTTAGGTATTTATCTAAATGATTCTTAAAGCTTCGAACTGAACTACCACTTTCCTCTGCCTCTCATTACCTCTCTCTCACTCACTTTCTACTACCCCTTTTTCTTCCTTCTCCTTCCCTCTCCTTCCCTTTTCCCTTTTTTCTCCTTATATCTATATCTCTATTCTTATCTCCACATAGATTCTCACCACTTCTCTCTCTCCTCCTCCATTCTCACCCTTTTCCTTCATTCTCCCTCCGTCTCACTTTCGCTCTTTTTCTCTTTATCTCTATCGCTATTTCTTTCTATCTCCTTGTAGATTCTGACAGATTTTCTCTCCACTCAGTCTTCACCGACTCCCCATTTCCTCCTCTGACCAGCTACACTCACACTTCCTCTGTACAAGGTGTGTCTTACATAAACACCACCGCACGTGCTCAAAGCCCGTGGGACACTTCATCCCCCCCCCCCCAAAAAAAAAACTCCATGCACACTCGCTCCATGAGAATCAGCCAATACAGACTCTCTCCCCTCCTCCCGTCCTTCTTTTCAGTGTAACCGGTATTACATACCTAAGTCCTTTTGTTTCATCCATTTGTTACATTGTTTTTCTGTCCGTATGTTCCTCTGTCCGTCTGTTTGCCTCTCCATTGCTCCTCTGTTCATCTTTCGTCTGTCCGTCTGTATGTTCGTCTCACCAAATAAATAGTCGATTAGATTGTTCCTAGTACTTTTTTTAAAATAGACAACACAAAGCGCCCGCTAATCGCCTTGACTATCTGAGCTAATGGGGTAAAGGTGAAAGATGCTCTAGTGTCTTTTCCCCTTCTTTAGCTACAGTTGAAGGATTTCTCTCTCTCTCTTTCTCTCTCTCTCTCTCTCTCTCTCTATATATATATATATATATATATATATGTATATGTATATATGTATATACATATATATATACATATATATATATGTATATATACATATATATATATATATATATATATATATATATATATATATATATATATATATATATATACAGTATATATATATGGCTTCGGGCAACATGTAAATCCAGTTCGGACCCATCCAAATAAAGGACAGCTCTCTTTTCTTCTCCCCGTAACCCCCCGGCCTACAACCTGTTCCGAATTCAACACCCCACAAGAGTCAGGTGTGGTTAGCCCATCACTCACAACATCCGGGAAACGAAGACTACAGTTGCTACATTACTACAAGGAGAAATGTTTTACAAGTACCTGAAAAATATTTTATCAACTTTTATCAACAGTGACACCCTATTTTTTATCTTGCCTGAGAAGCGTTTTCAATCATCTCAAATCTATTTCAACTGCAGAAACACCCTATATTTGATCTTACTTCAGAAGCGTTTTTCAAGCACCTAAAATCTATTTCAGCTGCAGGGACACCCTATATTTGATCATACCTCAGAAGCGTTTTCAAAGATCTAAATTTTACTTTAAGTGCAGAGGCACCTTATATTTGATCTTGGAAGCGTTTTTCGAGTATCTAGAAATTATTTCAGCTACAGTAACACCTTATATTTTATCTTAAATCAGACGTTTTTATTTAGTTCGGTAGAGTGTCCCGTTTGAAAGAAGTTAAGGATTCATATAAGCCTGAGGAAGTTGCTGAGCGTCCCGCGCGAATGGAAGTATAATGAAAAGATTTTCCTCGAGCCGAGAGGAAACTGGAGATTTGTCAAGTCGCGTGAACTGAGGCCTCGGTCGAAGGATTCGAACACAGATTCAATAGCTTCCGACGGACTGATCTCGGAGCGACGTCCGATTCCCTGCCTTAGTGACCTTTCTTTCAGCTCTCTTTGCTGCGATGAGGTTTCCTTAGCCGAGTGAAATAGTCTGGCGTGAGTTGGAATAAAGTCTCTATAGTCTGTCACTTAAGAAAAGAAAAGAGTCCCTTTAGTATGATACTTCCTCAGCTGAATAAAATGGTCCGGCGTTGGCTGTAACCCAATTTGTAAATATTACTAAGAAGAGTAGCGTCGGAGGGTGAGGGCGGAGTGACAACGGGAGTTGTGTAGGGAGGGGAGAAGTAGTAGACAAGTGGAATAGAGGAAGTAATGGAGTGGGAAAACGTGAATATTGGGAGGAAATTAAAATAACAGGAGAGAGCAAAAGGAGTTGTGGAACCAAGAGCAAGA
>NC_134784.1:82188544-82191044 GCF_046742065.1 Oratosquilla oratoria | reverse complement strand
CTTAACCTTGAAAACCATGTTTGTGTCCATGGTGTCTTTCTTATTCCAGCTAGATCCAGACAATTTTAATCAGCTAAGGACAGTGGCGAAAAGTGAAAAGTGTCCGTATTGGAATAAGATGACGGAAGAATATACGCGAGACAAGGAAGGAAAGAGGAGGAGGAGGAGGAGGAGGAGGAGGAGGAGACGCGTATAGAAGAAATAAATGTTAGATTAAATATGAAAGATGTAAGAAAAGCAAAAGAGGGAGAATGTTCGCCATTGGGTATTATTTCTTGAAGGAGGAAGAGTCTGGGAACGTGGAAATTGGAGAGAAGAACATGTACTTTGGGAAACCTACCTTGATGCCGTCAAATCAAAATATTCTGTTATACAAAGGAGTAATGTTATGCTGACTGTCCCTAAAGTAAGGACATATAGGCGTTCTCTCTAGTTTCTCTTATTTTTTAAATTTCATTACATACACCTTCCCATTTCATTCTCCTAAAGATAAGTAAATTGGGGCCAAGGTCTGGTGAGCAAGGGGTTCATCCTACGTGATCAAGTTAGTCGTAAATAGTGATATTTCCTGTGTCCAGTCTTTAGGAATATCCTGTCTCAGTATCGTCATGGTACACTAAAGCAGTGGGTTATACATATATATACATAGACGTGTTGTGCCCTAATATGCGGCTATATCAAGTCATACAGAACTATTTTGGTATTACAAGGCATGCCTTTATAGGGGGGCATGGCATTATACCTAGGTATGCCGGCTTAGGACGTATGTCATTATACTTAGTCATGTTAAATTTTGGTATACTGATACATACCGGTATACCAAAATGCAAATTTATACCGCATATTATTCTTGTATATCAAGGTATACTATTATACAAATCCGATCCGTCGTTATACTGATCTCCTGTAGATTATGTAGAAGACTGTAACATTCATAGAATGATAGTTTGGATGATTACTAATATTTCAGTAGTTGGGGTTTCAAGATCTGCGATTCTGACTCCATCATCCCCACCCCCACCCCCACTCCACCCCTACCCCACCCCGTAAACATCCTCCGCCCTCATTTATTTATTTATTCATTTATATATTTATTTATTTATCAATTAATTAATTAATTAATTTATTTATTTATTTATTTATCTATTTATTTATTTTATAATTATTATCATTATCTAACATCAAGATATGTAAATGATTTTAACCGAAGTCAGAGTAGATCATAGAAAACGGTTTAAAGGGTGACCTAAATTCAAATAAAACATTTAGCCTTAACCATAAAAAATATAACGCGCGCGGGTGTGTGTGTGTGTGTGTGTGTGTGTGTGTGTGTGTGTGTGTGTGTGTGTGTGTGTGTGTGTGTGTGTGTGTGTGTGTGTGTGTGTGTGTGTGTGTGTGTGTGTGTGTGTGTGTGTGTGTGTGTGTGTGTGTGTGTGTGTGTGTGTGTGTGTGTGTGTGTGTGTGTGTGTGTGTGTGTGCGCGCGCATAAACCCTGGCCTTGGAAAGAAACGTATTTCCTTGAAAGGAAAGGCTGGTACAGCACTTGGCGTCCAAAGAGGACAAATCAAACAAAGATAAGAGAATTTGTCGAAGAGACGAGATGGGACGAGAGGCAATTAAGTGGAGAGGATTAGGTAATGAGTTTCAGAGTTTCCGATACCTGAAGAAATGAATCGTTTCTTCAAGAAATAGAACGTTTGTTGAGGAAATGAAAAATTTACTAAAGGGATAAAACGTTTGTTGAAGGAATGAAATGTGATTTCACGTATGCTTGCGTGTTTCAACTCATGTATGTACCAGCACACACACACACATACACACATACACACGCACGCACGCACACACACACACGCACACACACACACACACACACACACACACACACACACACACACACACACACACACACACACACACACACACACACACACGTGAACACATGTGCACACATATACAAACACACACAAAAATAAGCGCACATGAATGTACATATATCATATATGCTTGTATATGTATATATACATGTATATATCTTTATATATATATACATATATGTACATACATACATATATATATATATATATATATACATATATATCTATATGCATATATATATATACACACACACACACACACATATATATATATACATATATATAGATATATATATACATATATGAATATATATACATATGTATATATATATATATATATATATATATACTGTATATACATATAAATATACATATACCAACGACTTTTCGCTCTTACAAGGGAGGTAGCTAAAGTCAAAAGCATAAATCCACTCCCACCCATTTCATTCCCACATACTCCACTCCGTTTCACCACCACTCCCTCCCTTTTTTCTTGGTTCCTCCTGAATGACGGGTCATCCCTGAATCTCGTCCACTACCCTGGGTCAGAAGCAATGTAGCAAGACACAGCACATCCACAACAAGTCCGCTTAGTTTAATCGGCGATCCCTGCCCCTCTCCGTCCT
>NC_134784.1:82166044-82171044 GCF_046742065.1 Oratosquilla oratoria | reverse complement strand
CTGAGAAAAAATCCTATCACTATACCACTCTTTGTCCTATCACCATGTGTGGAGAAGTAATGTACTAAATCCTCTTTGTTTGTTTCCTTTCTGTATACTGAGAAAGTCACAGTTTTTCCTACTCGTCGTATTAACGTATAAAGGAAGGGCAATTGTCCGTTTTGTTCCTCTTCTACGGTGAAATGAATGTCGCTGTTGACCGTAAGGGTATTTTTATGGTGCACCAGGATGATGTAAGACATATTGTGAATTGTCTACTACTACGATGACTTGAAAGAGCACTGCTAAGCAGCGAAGATGAACGCACATGTGGAAGTGGTTAACAACCAATAAAGGTGTGTCCAAGAAGGATTTTAAAGAGGACAAAGCGTTAGCGGCCAGACTTAGAGACGAGCACAGTAAAAAATTCCCATGTTTGTAAACAGACGTCAAAAGGTTTAACGTGAAAGCATCTATACAGGAGTTCCAAAGGAAGATGATTGCTTTCAAGGCAACCCTAGAGAACGATAAAGAATTCGAATATGACAACGCCATGTTTGACGGGTTGGGGTGTTCCAATGAAGCCTTATCCGACAGCGACTCAGAGGCGTTCATGCGCCATTACCTCTCAGGGTACAAGAATTTCGTTAAACATGGCGCAAAATCCGATCACAGGAACTTTCAGATGCTTTTCCTAGACAGGCTATACAGGTCGTCAAAAAGAACCGCTGTTCTCAACAAATACGCTGTTAGAAGTGTAAAGACTGTTATTAAGCGTAACAGTGAGGTGAAAAAGGAAGGAGGCCGATTCGCGCGCCGCTCTCGGACCAATAGAGGAGACCCGGAACATCGCGAAGAAGAAAAAAAAAAACAAAACAAAAAAAAACAGGCAGCGGAAGAGAAAAGGCTTCTAAAACGCACTATCCGTGAGGAGAAGAAACGGCTGGCTGAAGGAGAAAAGGCCAACAAAAAGAAACAGAAGACAGAGGAATGGGCAGAAAATGAGAGACTGAAACAAGAGTACAGGCGTCGTATGCAAAGTGAGAGAAGGGTAGCAGCCGCAATCAAGCTAGGGAAGGAGTCTGAATTGGACGAGGACGACACAAGAATGTTAGCTGAGATTAGAGTATTGCAGTAAAGGCGAGAAGAACACCTCCGTTTCTGACTTAGTTGGGGTCTAAGAGAAACAGATGGCAAGGTGACGGCTCATCGGCTAAAGACAATAGGAGAACACAGATGCAAGATGTGCCAGGCTCTTCTGTGGAAGAAAGAAAACCCTTACATTTGTTGCTCTGGCGGGCAAGTTGACGTGAAAGAACTGTCAACTATAAAAAGCGGTGAGCTAAAGTCACTATTCGACGGGTCGTCTGAACTATCTAAAAAGTTCTTGGACAACATCGTCGGGTTCATTTTGATGTTGTCATTAACGTCGTTCTCAACCTTCGATAAGCTGGAGAATGCAGCAGAGAAGAGTATGTGTTACAAGATCAAGGGTATGGTGTACCACAAGGTGGGCACACTAAAGCCTCATAGGATGTTACGAGAAGGCATGCACTCTGAGAATCTGCTGACGGAGTGTAAAGAAGAGGACGAACGTATGATTAGCAACGTGGACGAGTTATTCAAACCTGTAACGAATAACCCTTTGTCGGTTACAAATGACGGGTTCTTGGACCTTTACTTTTACCGTAGCCGTGATCAGCAATTGGGTTAATAAAGGGGTGGAGCCCAAGGGCCCGCCAAGCGCTGCAGGTCAAGCAACCTGGCTATGCCAGGTGCGGCGAAGCCGCTGCTTTTGCGCATATATATATATATATATATATATATATATATATATATATATATATATATATATATGTGTGTGTATGTGCGTGTGTGTACATATATATATATAAGTATATATATACATATATATATGTATATATATATACATATATATATATCTATATATAGTCAGGTGCGGCGAAGCAGCTGCTTGTATGAGTATATATATACATATATATATACATATATATATATACATGTATATATATACATATATATGTACATATACATATATGTATATATATATATATACATATATATACATATACATATATATATGCAAAGTAGACCACTTGGAGAAAAAAAAACTAACGAAGCAGAGCGCTTTCGTATGTTACATCTTCAGTGCAACAAGTACATAGTGATAGGAATGCATAGAAAATATATACATGATACAAAGGAACAAGGACAGTTTGAATAAGCGTAGCGATCAATTACCCCCTGGAGAGCGGAAGGTCATTGTCAATTATCTTAAGATGGTGGGGCGACATCAGGTCACAGTCGCCAGGGTCACAGTTTCTACTAATGATATAGGGCGACATTAGGTCAATTCGTTTGGTTACATTTTACCTGATATTATCTTACTAATTTCTTGACAAATGAAATTATCAAGTTTGTACAAGCCTTTATGGTTGGTATTTTGATTACTGGTGGTATGAATCAAACTGCACTCTATTAAATTTCTTGCTATTATGTTGTTGGTATAATAGATTGCCTAGGCATTACCCCAATCAACTGGATGATTATTTAATTCAATATGCTTGAATATACCACTAGAATGATTGCCATCCCTAACATTTTTTCTTGTGTTGTTCAATTCTAATGTTTAAGGGTTTGGCAGATTGACCTATGTAAAATTGATTACACATTTTGCAAGGAATTTTATAAATGCATCCTTTTTTAATTTCAATACTATTGTTGATGAGTTTATGTTTTACTGTACTATCATGTTTAAAAACTACCTTTACGTTAAATCTTTTTAATCATTCTGTGATACTTCACAAATTTTCTTGAAATGGTCAAATTAAAACATTATGATAATTGAAAGGTGATTTAGGCTGAGGAGTTAAAAATGATTTCCTTGCAAAATTGTAAGCAATATCAAGGAATTGCTTAGGGTATTTTAATTCTAGCCCAATGTTAAAAACATTTCTGATTTCTTCATTAATAAATTCAGGACTACAAATACGAAAAGCTCTTAAATACATTGAGGCAAATACTGTACGTTTAATATTATTTGGATGAGAATAATAATAATGAATATATGAACTTACATTGGTTGGTTTACGATATACTTTAGATTTAAGGCTATTGTCATGACGTAGGATAGTGCAATCTAAGAAAGGTCAGGTACAATTTTTCTCAATTTCTAAAGTAAATTATTAGTCTTAAAAAAAGATAATCATTTAAATTTCACTAAAGCAGATAAATCTAATGCAGTTGTTATTATAAACAAGGTTGATTATCTTAGAAAAATGAATGATTTATTAGATGATAACAATACTTACACACTTCTTAACAAAAATCCTACAGAAGCAGTTAATAGTTATTATAATAAGAAATTAAAAGAACTACTTCATAAGAATAGAGACCTCTTACAGAAATTCATTTCACTTAGTCCCCCTTTGCCACATATGTATGGTCTCATTAAGACTCATAAATGTAACAACCCCGCTAGACCTATTGTTTCGTCAATTGGTTCTGCTTCTTACAAGCTTTCCAAATGGCTAGTTACTATCCTTAGCCCTTTAGTAGGTACAATCTCTTCTTCTCATGTTACAAACACTTCTGAATTAATAGACAAACTCTATAATATCAAACCTAATTATAAGTTTACATTGGTTAGTTTTGATATAGTCAGTTTATTCACAAAAGTTCCCATAAATGATTTATTATTTTACCTTCAAGATGAACTTAATAAACATGTTCTTCCTTTGCCATCATCTACATTGATTGAACTAATTAAGTTATGTGTCAAAGATTGTAAGTTTCAATTCAATGGTAATTTCTATTCCCAAAAATTCGGCATGAGTATGGGAAACCCTTTATCCCCAGTTTTAAGTAATTTATACATGGAATTTTTTTAACCTAAAATATTACGCACAATCTTCCCCCTAACATCCCTTGGCTTAGGTATATTGATGACATTTTATGTCTTTGGCCAGAAGAAAAAAAAAATTCCATAATTTTTAAACTAAGTTGAATACCCTTGTTGATTCTATTAAGTTTACTTTAGAAATTGAGAAAAATTGTACCTTACCTTTCTTAGATTGCACTATCCTACGTCATGACAATAGCCTTAAATTTAAAGTATATCGTAAACCAACCAATGTAAGTTCATATATTCATTATTATTATTCTCATTCAAATAATATTAAACGTACAGTATTTGCCTCAATGTATTTAAGAGCTTTTCGTATTTGTAGTCCTGAATTTATTGATGAAGAAATCAGAAATGTTTTTAACATTGGGCTAGAATTAAAATACCCTAAGCAATTCCTTGATATTGCTTACAATTTTGCAAGGAAATCATTTTTAACTCCTCAGCCTAAATCACCTTTCAATTATCATAATGTTTTAATTTGACCATTTCAAGAAAATTTGTGAAGTATCACAGAATGATTAAAAAGATTTAACGTAAAGGTAGTTTTTAAACATGATAGTACAGTAAAACATAAACTCATCAACAATAGTATTGAAATTAAAAAAGGATGCATTTGTAAAATTCCTTGTAAAATGTGTAATCAATTTTACATAGGTCAATCTGCCAAACCCTTAAACATTAGAATTGAACAACAAAAGAAAAATGTTAGGGATGGCAATCATTCTAGTGGTATATTCAAGCATATTGAATTAGATAATCATCCAGTTGATTGGGGTAATGCCCAGGTAATCTATTATGCCAACAACATAATAGCAAGAAATTTAATAGAGTGCAGTTTGATTCATACCACCAGTAATCAAAATACCAACCATAAAGGCTTGTACAAACTTGATCATTTCATTTGTCAAGAAATTAGTAAGATAATATCAGGTAAAATGTAACCCAACGAATTGACCTAATGTCGCCCTATATCATTAGTAGAAACTGTGACCCTGGCGACTGTGACCTGATGTCGCCCCACCATCTTAAGATAATTGACAATGACCTTCCGCTCTCCAGGGGGTAATTGATCGCTACGCTTATTCAAACTGTC
>NC_134784.1:82151044-82156044 GCF_046742065.1 Oratosquilla oratoria | reverse complement strand
TCCCCTCTCCCTCTCCCCATCTCCCCCTTTTCTCCCTTACCCCTCTCCCATACCCCCTCTTCCCCACTCTCTCTCCCCTTTCCCCCTCTCCCCACCTCCCTCTGCCCACCTTCCCCTCTCCTTCCTTCCCCTCCCCCTCCTTCCCCTTCTCGCCCTCCCCTATTCCCCTCTCCCTCTCACCATCTCCCCCTTTCTCCCTTCCCCCCCTCTCCCAAACCCCCTCTTCCCCACTCTCTTTCCCCTGTCCCCCTGTCCCCACCTCCCCCTGCTCCTCTTCCCCTTTCCCCCACTACCCCAGTCCCCCACCCCTTCCCTCCTATACCCCCCTCTCCCCCTTCCCTCTTCTCCTCTACCTCCTTCCCTTCCCCCTCCTTCCCCTTTTCCTCTTCCCCTATTCCCCTCTCCCACTCCCCATCTCCCCCTTCTCCCTTCCCCCCCTCCCATACCTCTTCTTTCCCACTCTCTCTCCCCTTTCCCCCTCTCCTCACCTCCCCCTGCCCCTCTTCCCCTTTCCCCCACTACCCCACTCCCCCACCCATTCCCTCCTCTACCCCCTCCCTCTCCCCCTTCTCCCTCCCCTCTCCCTGCTTCCCCTCCCCCTCCTTCCTCTTCTCCCCCTCCTCTATTCCCCCCTCCCTCTCACCATCTTCCCCTTTCTCCCTTCCTCCTCCCCCATACCCCCTCTTCCCCCACTCTCTCTCCCCTTTCCCCCTCTCCCCACCTCCCCCTACCCCTCTTCCTCTCCCCCACTCCCCCACTCCTCCCCACTTCCCTCCTATACCCCTCTTCCTCTCCCCACCACCCTATCCCACCCAGACGCAAGGATACGTTTATTTCACGACCGATGTCCGAACCACGTCCACTTGGCTTCTTGACGTACAGTTTGAGAAGAAAATACGTTTCCTTCGTTCTCAGGCTCTCATGGTCCCCAGTCAGGGAGGAACTTTCTTCGGGACCTGTTGCTCAGCTCTGGCATGATTTGAATTTGTGTTGTGTGTGTTATTTGAATAACTGTTGCGTGAGTTTATGTGTGTGTGTGTGTGTAGTACTATGGCTGTTCTGTGTGTGTAGTTGTATGTATATATTCGCTTTTTTCACATTCATTCTTTCGTTCAAGTGAATTTAGTTGTAATTTTATCTCAAGTTCACTCTGTGGTTGAACTAGATTGTGTCATAATTGCTTCACAATTATCATGTAAATAAATCAATTAATTAATAGATTGATAAAATTAACAAATGAATAAGTAAATCATAAGTAGATAGATGGATATATAAATTTCATAGAGAAGTAAATGAATAAGTAAGATCTGATTATAAATGAATAGAAATACATCCTCTCTCTCTCTCTCTCTCTCTCTCTCTCTCTCTCTCTCTCTCTCTCTCTCTCTCTCTCTCTCTCTCTCTCTCTCTCTCTCTCTCTCTCTCTCTCTCTCTCTCTCTCTCTCTCTCTCTCTCTCTCTCTCTCTCTCTCTCTCTCTCTCTCTCTCTCTCTCTCTCTCTCTCTCTCTCTCTCTCTCTCTCTCTCTCTCTCTCTCTCTCTCTCTCTCTCTCTCTCTCTCTCTCTCTCCTTCTCTCTCTCTCTCTCTCTCTCTCTCTCTCTCTCTCTCTCTCTCTCTCTCTCTCTCTCTCTCCCCTCTCTCTCTCTCTCTCTCTCTCTCTCTCTCTCTCTCTCTCTCTCTCTCTCTCTCTCTCTCTCTCTCTCTCTCTCTCTCTCTCTCTCTCTCTCTCTCTCTCTCCCTGTCTCTCTCTCTCTCTCTCTCTCTCTCTCTCTCTCTCTCTCTCTCTCTCTCTCTCTCTCTCTCTCTCTCTCTCTCTCTCTCTCTCTCTCTCTCTCTCTCTCTCTCTCTCTCTCTCTTTGCCTTTGAGTCATCGACGGGAAGTCCGCATGGATTGATGTCGGTCAACTTTTTTTATCATAAGTAGATAGATGAATATGTAAATTTGATAGAGAAGTAAATGAATGAATAAGAACTGATTGATAAACGAATAGAAATAAATCCTCTCTCTCTCTCTCTCTCTCTCTCTCTCTCTCTCTCTCTCTCTCTCTCTCTCTCTCTCTCTCTCTCTCTCTCTCTCTCTCTCTCTCTCTCTCTCTCTCTCTCTCTCTCTCTCCTCTCTCTCTCTCTCTCTCTCTCTCTCTCTCTCTCTCTCTCTCTCTCTCTCTCTCTCTCTCTCTCTCTCTCTCTCTCTCTCTCTCTGTCTCTCTCTCTCTCTCTCTCTCTCTCTCTCTCTCTCTCTCTCTCTCTCTCTCTCTCTCTCTCTCTCTCTCTCTCTCTCTCTCTCTCTCTCTCTCTCTCTCTCTCTCTCTCTCTCTCTCTCTCTCTCTCTCTCTCTCTCTCTCTCTCTCTCTCTCTCTCTCTCTCTCTCTCTCTCCGTCTCTCTCTCTCTCTCTCTCTCTCTCTCTCTCTCTCTCTCTTTCTCTCTCTCTTTCTCTCTCTCTCTCTTTGCCTTTGAGTCATCGACGGGAAGTCCGCATGGTTGAGCCCAGATGGATTGATGTCGGTCAACTTTTTTTTTTTTTTTTTCTTTTTTTTTAATCTAATTCACCTCCTAAGACTTCTTTGTTCGGGCCTGGATATCATATTTATTTGTAAATTTCATTTCCATCACTTTTTGCCTCCTCGTCCTCCTCATCTTTCTTACCAACCCCACCCTTCTCTGTTTCCTCTTCTTCGTCATCTGCCTCATCCTAATCACATTAATCATCACTTTTATCTTCCTCAGAATCCTTATCCTTATCATTCTTCTTCTCTTCCTCATCTTGCTACTCTTTTTCCTCTTTTTTCTTCTTCCTCCCCGTCTCTTTTGTCCTGTTTCTCCCCTCCTCTTCCTCCTCTAGCCCCTCCTCTTCTTCCCCCTCCTCTTCCTCATCTGTTTTGTCCTGCTTCTCCCTTCGTCCTCCTCCTCTAACCCCTCCTCTTCTTCCCCCTCCTCTTCCTCCTCCTCTGTTTTTTCATCCTAATTATCCCCTCCACTTCCTCTTCCTCTTTTTTCTCCTCTTATTTCTCCCCCTCCTCCTCCTCCTTTTCCTCTTCTTCCTCCTCCTCCTCCTCCTCCAAACACTTCCCTTCTTCCCCCTCCTCTTCTTCCATCTCTGTTTTCTCCTCCTACTTCTCACCTCCTTTTCCTCCCCTCACCTCCCTCCTCCTCCTCCTCTTCCACTCCCTCCTGTCCTCCCTTCTCTTCTCCCTCACCTTTCCGCTCATCCCTTCCCCTTTCCCAGTGATCCCTCTCTCTCTCCTTTTTTCATTGCCGCTTTCTCCTTGTCTTTGCTCTTTCCCTTCCAGTTCTTTGACCCAGAGGAGAATACCACACAAAAGCCATTTCCCACATATACACAACATCTTTCTTATCTGTAGGACCTGTGAGATCATCTAGAGACCATTATAGAACAGATTTCGGTCATGGGTCTTGTGAAAGTAATTGTAATAACAATAAAGAAAATAAAGATAATTATCTAAATTCATAATTTTTACGGCCCGATACGGTCCGTCGTGGTCCGTCGCGGTCCGACCGCGACACTAAGAAGGTGTGACACCCGGGGCGATGGTTGCTGTAGGTGTTGTTCGTGTATGGGTATCTCTAACTGCCCGGAAATGTTTCAACGTACCCCGTCTCCTTCGTAGAAATATTGCCAAGAGAATCTATATACATAAAAAAATAAAGTTTTTCAGTTTTGAAAATTTCCTGGCGTTTTTATGACCACCTTCCGAAATTCTATTGCCTTTATGATTGACCTAACGAGAAAGAGAGACGAGGGGAGAATTTGACGACAACGTCAGTAGACTTTGACGACTCCTTTTGGAGACTGAAGACTCCCTCGGGAGATTTTGAAGACTCTTTCGTAAATCCCGTGGAATTTCCATTTATTCAAAGCTTAACGTGTGACGTCATGTCGAGTTGCTTTCTGAGCTCCTAACAGAACTTCACGAAAATAAGGAGATAAATAAATAAATACACAAATAGATAAACAGTATTCAAACGTCTATAAATGTTTATTGTGACATGACATAAACGATTCAAAAATCTTTTTTGCCTTTATAATTGACCTAACGAAAAAGAGAAGGAGAAAGAGAGAGAAAGAGCGAGAGAATTTGACGACACCGTCGGGAGACTTTGACGACTCCTTTTGGAGACTGAAGGCTCCTTTAGGAGATTCTGAAGACTCCTTCGTAATACTTAAAAGTTGAATAACCGTGGAATTTCCGCGGGTCCTATGTGACATAACATAAACGATTAAAAAAATGTATTGCCTTTATGATTGACCTAACGAGAAAGAAAGAGAGAAAGAGAGAGGGAGAAACACGACGGGAGAATTTGACGTCGGGAGACTTTGACGACTACTTCTGGAGACTAGAGACTCCTTCGGGAGATTTTGAAGACTCCTTTGTAATATGTTACGAAATAGCAAAAATTATATGTACTCTAATGAAGAGCGAGCGAAGCGAGCTACGCCATAGGCTAAGCACACAAATAAATAAACAGTATTCAAACGTTTATACAAGTTTAATCATAGGTTACATGAAGATAATCAAACGTCTATAAATGTTTATTGTGACATGACAAAAACGATTCAAAAATCTTTATTGCCTTTATAATTGACCTAACGAAAAAGAGAAGGAGAGAGAGAGAGAAAGAGAGAGAGAGAGAGAGAGAGAGAGAGAGAGAGAGAGAGAGAGAGAGAGAGAGAGAGAGAGAGAGAGAGAGAGAGAGAGAGAGAGAGAGAGAGAGAGAGAGAGAGAGAGAGAATTTGACGACAACGTCGGGAGACTTTGACGACTCCTTTTGGAGACTGAAGGCTCCTTTAGGAGATTTTGAAGACTCCTTCGTAATACTTAAAAGTTGAATAACCGTGGAATTTCCGCGGGTCCTATGTGACATAACATAAACGATTAAAAAAATGTATTGCCTTTATGATTGACCTAACGAGAAAGAAAGAAAGAGAGAGAGAGAGAGAGAGAGAGAGAGAGAGAGAGAGAGAGAGAGAGAGAGAGAGAGAG
>NC_134784.1:82141044-82146044 GCF_046742065.1 Oratosquilla oratoria | reverse complement strand
ATACAAGGAAAAGAACCCTTTGCAGAAGAGGAAGAAGGCCGAATAAGCCTAATAGCCAAACACCAGGAAGTTAGAAAGGGGAAGAGTAGGAGCATGAAGGGAGAAGGAGGAGGAAGAGGAGGTGGAGGAGCAGAAGGAGGAGGAGGAGGAGGAGGCGGAGGAGGGAAAGCCAGGAGGAACAAGGATATTTGATGGAAGATATTTGATATCAACCTCGGAGGGGAAAGGAGATAGAAATGGAGGGGAACAGGATGTGGAGGGAGGGGGGAGTGAAGGTGGTCGAGCGGAGTGGGAGGAGGTGAAAGGGATAAATGTGGAAGGTTTACAAGATGTGGAAGTGGAGGTGGAGGTGGAGGGGGTGAAGTGGGTAGACGTGGAGGGGATAGAGGTGGAAGGGTTGGATGGGGTGGAGGCGGAATGTGTGAAGGTGAAGAGGAAGGAAGTGGAGAGGTTGGAGGAGAGAGTGGAGGTGGAGGGGTGGAGGTGAGTGGTGGAGGTAGAGGAGATTGAGTGGGTGTAAGTGCAGGGGGTGGAGGTGGAAGGGTTGGATGGGGTGGAGGTGGAGTGTGTGAGGGTGAAGAGAAAGGAGGTGGAGAGGGTGGAAGTGGACGGGGCAGAGAGAATGGAGGTGGAAGGGCTGGATGGAATTGGAGTAGGAGGGGATGGACGTGGAGGTGTTGGATGGGGTAGAGGCGGAGTGTGTGGTGAAGAGGAAGGAGGTGGAGTGGGTGGAAGTGGAGGGGATGGAAATGGAGGGGATAGAGAGGATTGGGGTGGAGGGATTGGAGGGAGTTTGAGTAGGAGGAAGTAGAAATCGAGAAAGTGCTAAAGAAAATGGAGAAGTACATGCTAAATAAAGTCAAGATTTTTGTAGGATGGTAACATCACAGTTGTTCTTGTGAAAAATGCATGTATCAAGACAATTCTTACTTTGTCTTTATTAAATATTTGTGTTTACTAGTTATACCAAACGTAGTTTGTTGTAGTAAAAAATACTGTTTTTGAGGACCACTAAATTTGGTAAGGTAACGGTGTTTTTTGGGCTTTTATGGATTTGGAAAAGGCTTACGACAGGGTAGACAAGAAGCACTGTGGGAGGTGCTGCAGATATATGGGATAGGAGGAAAGCTATTAAGAGCAGTCAAGAGTTTTTACGAGAGTAGTAGAGCTTGTGTTAGGATTAGAATTGGAGAGAGTGAATGATTTGAAGTATTTGTGGGACTTCGTCAGGGATGTGTTACGTCGCCCTGGCTGTTCAATTTATACATGGATGGGGTGGTGCGAGAAGTGAATGCAAGAGTGATGGATCAAGGGTCGGAAATAGTTGAAGAAAATGGAGAAAAGTGGGAAACAAGCCAGTTATTGTTTGCTGATGACACTGCACTTGTAGCAGGATCAGATTAGGGGTTGAGGAAGTTAGTGACAGTTTGAGAAGGTGTGTGAAAGAAGGAAGCTGAAGATAAATGTGAGTAAAAGTAAGGTGATGAGATGTACAAGGGGAGAGGGTGACAGCAGGCTGGAAGTGGGCATTAAGGGAAAGAGACTGGAGAAAGTGGATAGTTTTAGATACTTGGATACGAATGTGACAGGAAAGGGAGGAGTGGGGGTGGAGGTAGAATGTTGATTAAGAGAAGCGAGTAAATGCCTTGGTGGATTAAAAAGTGTAATGAGGAATAGACTTTTGGGAATGGATGCTAAGAGGAGGTTATATTGAGTGATTGTGCCGACAGCACTGTACGGGGTAGAAACATGGAACATAAGAGAGGAAGAGAGGAGTTTGAATGTATTTGAGATTAAATTTCTGAGAAGTATAATAGTGGTTACTAGGCTAGATAGAGTGAGAAATGAGGAGGTGAGGAGGAGAACAGGGGTGGAAAGGGAGTTGGGAGATAGGATTGATGAAAGAGTATTGGGATGGTTTAGACACATGGAAATAATGAGTGAAGAAAGATTAGTAAAAGAGGTGTGGAAGGAGTGAATATGAGGGGCGTCCAAGGATGAGATGGATGGATGGGGTAAAAGGGACATAACAAAAGAGAGGAATGTCTGTTGAGGAAGGATGGGAGAGGACAGAAGATAGGGGTGAACTGAGAAGGGTTGTGTATAGATGATGCTGTGATGCATTAGGGGGAGTGGATGGGGGATGGGGGGTGAGGAATATATGTATGAGAAGTAATTTGACGCAGCCCGAGGGGATTTCTCCCCGTCTTCTTTCCTGCATGAGGGGACGGAGAAGGGGGAGATCGCCGAATTAATGAAGCGGCCTTGCTGTGGATGTGCTGTGTCTTGAGACACTGCTTCTGACCTAGGGTAGTGGACAGGATGCAGGGATGACCCGTCATCCAGGAGATGCCAAGATGAGAGGGAGGGAGGAGGGTGGAGAGGAGTGTAATATGTAGGGGATAGAATGGGTGGGAGTGGTTTATATGCCTTTTTCTTTTATGGCTACCCCCCCGTGTAGCCTGTGGTATATGCATGAATGTATTCATGTATGTATGTATAATAAATTAATTGATTAATAAATAACTTATTTATTTATTTGTATATTTATTTATTTATCTATTTGTATATTTATCTATCTACTTATTTATTCATTCATTTTTTTATTTTTTTTATTTGGTGGAGGTGTAGGCTGATTCCAACTCACCGTGAGACAAATTCACTTTTTTTCATTGATACATTCTATCAAGCCTTACCACGAGTTTGATCCTAAAAGCTGTCTGGTTTTATTTTTCCCGAAAATTGTACATGACCTTGTCTGACACTACCTAACCTTATTTTACCTGACCTGGTCACCTGACCTAGCCTTACCTTTGACTGACGTAACCAAATCTATCCTAACTTAACCTGACCTAATCTAACCTAACCTGACCTAATCTAACCTAACCTGACCTGACCTAACCTAACCTAACCTAACCTAACCTAATCTGACCTAACCTAATCTAACCTAACCTAACCTAAACTAAACTAACCTAACCTAACCTAACCTAACCTAACCTAACCTAACCTAACCTAACTAAACCTAACCTAATTTAATCTAACCTAACCTAACGTAACCTAACTTAATCTACCCTAACCGAACCTAACCTAACCTGACCTAATCTAACTTAACCGAACTTAACTTAATCTACCCTAGCCTAACCTAGCCTAAGGTAACCTAATCTACACAAATCCCCAATACTGTTAAGATAATATTAGTATACAATTCGATTTTATTTGAAATTCATAAAATGCAATATAGATTTGAGTAGTTTCCACCAGGAGAGGCTAACTGTACAGTATATGATTTCTTTATTTTTTTTCGCACATTGAGAACCAAGTCAAACACCAGTCACCAATAGCCACTGGAATTGCATGTGGTGGATTAGTTACATTATAATCATTGGATATCTCAGGAATTGTCTGCGTGACTAAACTACTACTACTACTACTACTACTACTACTACTACTACTACTACTACTACTACTACTACTACTACTACTACTTCTACTGCTACTACTACTACTGTTGCTGCTGCTGCTGCTACTACTACTACTACTACTACTACTACTACTACTACTACTACTACTACTACTACTACTACTACTACTACTACTACTACTACTACTACTACTACTACTATTACTACTTCTACAGGATATTACATGACCTCCATCCTAGTGGAACTGTGTGGTGGAAGCAATCAGGATCTGTCTCCCACAGACACAGTTGATTGGCCCCTCTCCCTTCAATGACTGTGGTCGACGACCCTTTTTTTTTCTACTAAAGCCTAATACATAAGTTCATTTAATTTACTTTCAACTACCGTCTGCTCAAAATCTAGGTTTTGTATGTGCTGATTTGGGCCGTGGGGACCTGGTACCTCTCAGGCATATGAATGCTGATCTTAGGAATGAAAATGACAGTCTACATCTCATCCATGAAACAGTGCTGCTTTTTGGTTGTTGTTTCTTTTCAGCCATCACCTCTGCCAGCCGAGCGTAGAATGCCTTTGCTCTAGGACCCATCCCACCTGAAGTCGTAAAAGTTATAAGAGTGAATGAGGCCTGGTCCACATTCTGTATACGCTCTTCGTACATCCTGATTTTCTCATACTCGTTCCGGGAGTGGGATGTCTCAATGGTTAGGTTGTTTAACAGGGGGCCATCGGATCAAATATTCGCATGTCAAAGAAAGCCAATTGTCCCCGTTTCCACAAACCTCTTGCGCTGACATCCACTCTTCCTTCATCTGATGTGTTGGTCGTGCGGTATCTGAAGTTCTCCCCTCCTAGTGGGAGTAATATTGGCTTGATAGCCACATCCTTGCTCACCTCCCGAAGCATATGGGCAGTGAGATCCCTTACCTCATCATGTCGCATGCAAATGAATCCACACTGCTTGCATATCATTGCATGGTCTGGAGTGAAATGTACACCACAGTAACATCGGTTAGGCAGCCCTTCCAATGGCTAATCATACCTCAGGGCAATGGCATCCCCTGAATTCTCTTTTGTTTAGGGTGAATCCCTTTGCCCTGATTAGTAGTGCTGTCAGCCAATGGGAGGCCCCAGCTTCCTGCGCTAGTTATCTTTCTTTTTATATAATTCGATTGCCGAGCTAAAAGTGCCTCTCTTCCCTTTCCTTTGAAATGTTTCTTCTGATTTCTCTGATTAGGACTTCATGTTAGTCTCCTTCCGTTGATATTGTGACACAGTGTTGTTTGTCAAGGAGGACGTGAGTTTCAGGGAGTTTCGGTGTTCTATATCGGCAAGATTTAGCGGGTTGAAGATGCCTAGCCATCCCATTCTAGGTGGAAGTTCAATAAGTTTTTTTTCCTCTTCGTTTATTGTCCGCCCGTTGGCGATGGCCCGAATTAGCTCGTTTCTGATGGTTTCTTCAAGGGGTCTTAGTAGGTCGTTGGTGTTCGGTACTGTCCTTAATATGTAGTTCTACTTATGCTGAACACCAAATATGAATGCGGCATATGTCGCCTCCGGTTCGGTCTTTGCAAAGTTGGC
>NC_134784.1:82123544-82133544 GCF_046742065.1 Oratosquilla oratoria | reverse complement strand
TATTACAGGTGAAAAATGTAATCACACATTTGTCAATAACGTAGAAACCACTGTTGGAGTAGAAAAGACTGGAAACGGGGAATCTATATATTTCGATTACAAACTGCAATCCTCTTAAGTAGATACAAATAAGAGAGGGCGTGCTGTTTAAGTAGCACCCTTAACAAAAGAAAGGGGAACATGGGAATATATCTCTACCCTCGGCTCCCTCCGTATGTGAGGTCAGGAGGCAAATGAGTTTTCACTAGGTTGGAGATGAAGAGTCCGGACATTATGTCCGGGGACCATTGCCCCTTTGAAATATTCATGTTGGGTTGATATTCAATGATCGTAGATTCTATCATTTTTCTCCTGAACTCACATCTGGATTTATAAATAAGCTCAGCTCTGTCCCAATCTAAACAATGTTTAAATTGCTTAACATGTTGGAACACAGCTGAGCTCTCTTATGCATATTCAAATCCCTTCCAGTCTGTCCGATGTAAGTTAAGTCACAACCTTTACATGGAATCGAATAAACCCCTTGGCTCTGTTCTTCTTTTAACCTTTGATGGACATTTACCACCTTTTTATTAATGGTGTTAGGGTAATAATTAATCAAATTTAATTTGTCTTTGGGAAGAAACTTGGTCGAGGGAATGAATGATTCAGAAAAGGGAACGATTAAAGAGCTCTTGCCCAATGAAAAATTAGAGGAAGTGGGGGTGGTGTTGAAAAAATTGGATCTGGCTCGGCTGAGGGCTTTGACCAAGAACCAATCCGGGTAAGCTAAATTACTAAGTTGAGATTTTATAATGTTTCATTCTCCTTCAAGAAACTGGGGGCTGCAAATTCTAAGAGCTCGAAGGTATAATCCTGAAGCGACGCTACTTTTTACTTTGTCTGGGTGACTGCTGAAAAAATGAAGATAACTACCAGAATGGGTTTCTTTTCTATAGACGGTAAAAGCAAGCTTGTCTCCGTCACGAACAATGAGAACATCTAAAAAGGGTAGCTTACCTTGTTCTTCCCATTCAACTTTAAACTTAATGTTGGAGGCTAACGAATTTGAATTACCAAAGAAGTTATCGAATAAACCCTACTGAAGAGGATTGCAGTTTGCAATCGAAATATATAGATTCCCCGTTTCCAGTCTTTTCTACTCCAACAATGGTTTCTACGTTATATATATATATATATATATATATATATATATATATATATATATATATATATATATACAGTTTATATATATATATATATATATATATATATATATATATATATGTAGCATGGTAGCTAACGTCTTGGCCTCGTGATTATCGACGCACGGGTCGGGGTTCGTATCCCATGGCGGAACTTCTAAAAATGTTCATATATATATATACACACACGCAAACACACACACACACAGACACACACACACACACACACACACACACACACACACACACACACACACACACACACACACACACAAACACACACGCATACACACACACACGCACATACACAGACACACAGACACACACACACACACACACACACACACACACACACACACACACACACACACACACACACACACACACACACACACACACACACACACACATATATATATATATATATATATATATATATATATATCATATATATTGTATATATATATATAGATATAGATATATAATATATATATATATATTTATTAGCCAAAATACCCGCACGTTCCTGCGGGCAAATGATTATCATTTTTTGTTTTGACAGAGTTGTGAAGAAAAGTTACACCACGTATCAATATAACTCAATGGAAAAGGTAACAAAAATAAAACGTTAAGAAAATAAGACAAAAAAATCAATTTGAGGAGGTAGACGCCCTTTGGAAATAAGATATACATATCCAAGTAGCCTGGATTATGGTTTTGGGGGAGTTTGTGAACAAACAGACAGACAGAGGCTACTACTTTATCATAGTAGATAAATGTGAAAGATAGTTATCCAAGTACCTTGGGTTATAAGGTTTCAGAATATATATGGTTACATGGGCCTATCTGCAAAGACCTAGGAGGGGTTCGTGAATAATCCCTAACCTAACCATACCCCACCTAACTTTAACCCTTAACTCTAACCAAAATATTTTAGAGGGGAAATGAAATATAGTTATTCAAGCACCTGGAATGATAGGGTATCAGAATATATATGGTTATGGGGGTCTATCTCCAAAAACCTAGGAGGAGTTCGTAAACAAAGGAACAAACAAACAAATAGACAGACACACATACAAATGAAATATAGTTATCCAAGTACTTTGGGTTATAAGGTTTCAGAATGTATATGGTTATAGGGGTCTATCTACAAAAACCTAGGAGGAAATCGTGAATGATCCCTAACCTAACCATGCCTCATCTAACTTTAACCCTTAATCCTAACCAAAATATATATATTTTTAATGAAATATAGTTATCCAAGTACCTGAAGTGATAGGGTATCAGAATATATATGATTATGGGGGTCTATCTCCAAAACCCTAGGAGGAGTTCGTGAACAAACAAACAAAAGGTCGTAAATAATCCCTAACCTAACCCTACCCCACCTAACTTTAACCCTTAACCCTAACCAAAATAGTTTTTGGGGGAAATGAAATATAGTTATTCAAGTACCTGGAGTGATAGGTTATCAGAATATACATGGTATGAGGGTCTGTCTCCAAAAACCTAGGAGGAGTTCGTGGACAAACGAACAAACAGACAGACAAACAGACACACAGACAAGTGAAAGATAGTTATCCAAGTACCTTGGGTTATAAGGTTTCAGAATGTATATGGTTATAGGGGTCTATCTACAAAAACCTAGGAGGAGTTCTTGAATAATCACTAAGCTAACCATACCTCATCTAATTTTAACCCTTAACCCTAACCAAATTATATATTTTTTAATGAAATATAGTTATCCAAGTACCTGGAGTGATAGGGTATCAGAATATATATGATTATGGGGGTCTATCTCCAAAACCATAGGAGTTCGTGAACAAACAAACAAACAGACAGACAGACAAATGAAAGATAGTTATCCAAGTACCTTTGGTTATAAGGTATCAGAATGTATATGGTTATAGGGGTCTATCTACAAAAACCTAGGAGGAGTTCGTGAATAATCTCTAAACTAACCATACACACACTAACTTTAACCCTTAACCCTAACCATTTCTTTTTAAATGAAATATAATTATCTAAGTACCTGGAATGATAGGGTATCAGAATATATATGGTTATCGAGGTCTAGATCCAAAACCCTAGGAGGATTTCGTGTATAAACAGACAGACAGAGGCTACTACTTTATCATAGTAGATATGTATGTACACACACATATATATATATATATATATATATATATATATATGTATATATATATATATATATATACATATATATATGTATATATATAAAATTTATATTGCCTAACACACGCATGATCAAATGGGGGTACCTGGAGGGCCACATTAGTAACCAGTGTTGTCATTATTTATTGCCGAATGTTTTCTTTTATAAAATTCAGAAACATACATATATTTGCAATTGACTGCAGTATCAAATTCATTGCACAAAAGTTACAGTATTCTAAAACTGAAAAAGTATTTGCTACTATTTGATAATTTCTAGTGTTTTGAACTGAGTTTTTGACACCACTTTTTACTGATAATATTTTGTATGTCTGGCTGAAATATTCGTCCAGTTTATACTTTGATAAAAGATGACAAATGTTGGTCAGTTAGTCTTCGTTTCTGAGAAGGTTTTGTTGATTTCATGAAAGAAAACAACTGTTCTCACATATAGGTAAAATCAAACATTCACATAATCTTTGTGAATTTTTTTTTAAACATTTCAGGAATGTATGAAAAGAAACCAGATATCAGATTTCCATGTTTTCTTCTACCTAAGTAACATCAAAGGTGCTGAAAGTAATGCAAATTGATGTTGAAAAGATGAGAAGTCACTTTTATTTTTTTTTCTTTGACAATTCCAGGTGTCTATCATACTTAGGAAAGTTAAGTACAGACTCATATTGGTAGTGTTTTTCAGCTCTTAGCACGCAGGAAAATAAACTTATTTTTGTGATGAAACACTTGATGTCATCAAACTGTTTATACCTTGTGGTTTCATATTAAGGTCAGTTAATTGCTCAGTGATATCCAAAGAAAAAGACAAATCTTTGTAGCTATTCAAGTGATGTCAACAGTCTCATCAATAGCAACAGAATTTTTTTAAACCCTGATGATACAACCCTCAACTCTTGTTTCAAATCAACTGTTATTTCATCAACCTGTTCAGCAACAATATTCCGGTTTAATGAAATATCTTTGAAAAAGTGTGCTTTCTCTGGACATACAATATCAGCTGTTTTACCAGGCACTGATTTACAAATTTTCCTTTACTGTAAGATTTTTCAATCATAGCAATCATTCGGCTGAGTTCATAGTTTGTAGTAACGAAAGCGATATTCTCTTTCTAAATTATAAAAAAAAGGACTGGTGCTGTCTCAAGTTAGTCTTCAATTCCTTGAGTTTTGAAACACGCATTAAACCTTCGTAACGTCTTTTCAACTTATAGTCATTTGGCGTGGCTATATACATATTGCAAATTAAACAATTTATCTTTCCGTTCACTGTTGCTCTTTTTTCTTGAAGCAATCGTCCTTCTTCGTTCAATTTCCCCTTTCTCATAGCTGGGTGAACACCAGCCATTTTAAAAGTAAAAACTTTTGCAATTTTTTTGTACAGCTGTTAATTGTAAGAAATTGGGTTATTCTCTGAAATTGTAATAATATGTTAATACTGTATATATACTTAGTGTTTAGCATTAAGACTAAATATAGCAAAATGTAAATATATATATATATATATTGATTATCTATATAGGTATCGCCACTCGTTTATGTCAATCAGTCCAGTTTGTAAATATCTTAGCCTACTAATTTAGTATCTAATGACAGTTACTGCTGAAAATTTTCTAAATTAAGCGCAATACTTGTTGAAAAAAAAAACCGCACAAACACAAACAGTACTCACTTGCAAGCAAAACGAACAGTAAAAAGCACTAATCTGAACTTCGGAAGAAAGAAGTAGTGGCTACGCTCAGAAACATTTGCAAACGTTTAAGCGAGCTAAAAATTCCTTTCGCCACCTAAATATACTGACATATAGTTTCATATGCTTCTTTTCTCACTAAATAGATAATTTTATTTATATTTCACTTACGAAGATACATTCTATCTTTGTAAGTGAAATTAGAATAATATTGTTTATTATGCGTGTCCGCACTGTAGAAACCTTTTGCGGGGCGCAGAAGATCTAAGGAAGGGCCGCATGTTTGACATGTTTGAGCTCTAACGTATGTTACACTAAAGAACTATATGTCCTCCGATGCAGAACGGGTGAACACAATTTGTTCATAGCATTACTCCCTACATCAGAATTCCAGATTAAAATTTTCGAAATGATTAACATTAAGCGTCAGGAATAAGTAAGGTTTTAGTCTTCGTTGGGCAATATAACATTGAAGCGGAGTTATAAAGATGATAAATGAGATATTAAAGGAAGGCAGCAGAAAGCAGTCATAGTGGAAGTTGAAAATTGTCAGGATTCTCTTTTTCTTTTTCATTTTTATTTTCCTTCATTTTTTTCTAGCGTGGGTGGGCTTCAGTTCCGAGAATGAATGAAAGTATTTTGATTCGTAGGCTGATGTAAAGCGCAGAACTCCGGACGACAGCCAAGCACCGAAGCAGAAAACAAGCTGCAGAAATGAACATGGTAAGACTGGTTACGAAAAAAAAGGTATAAATCCGAAATGAAAAAATATAGAAAATATACTGAAGTCGCTTCAGTACTGAGAATTAACGCAGTTCAGCTAAGACGAGACGGTCAAGGCATATTGAAAGGATAGACGGAAGGAGAATCACTAAAAGAAGATGGAAATTGACATCGTAAAGACGGCTTAGGTAAAAATGTAAATATGCAGTTGAAGAGATACCGTAGAAGTACATATCGGCTAGAGACGGCTAGTCAATTCTCATTATGTTTCGTCATGTTTAATCTATTTCCAGGCAAACTTTGGAAGATAGATTTGTCTTTCACTGTACAGCTTACCTGCACTGAAAGAACTCAGAAGAAAAAGATTACAAGACACAGGAGAACGGAGGAAGCGTCTGGGCCGAGTGTCAAAGAATTCTCACGAACTTCAAGCCGAAGTAAGAAGTAAGGCTCTCCCAAAGTATTCTTGAGGAGAATCTATCTTCACTCTTGGTATACTAGAACAAATATGCATTTATAGTTTTGCTGTTGCTGGATAATATCCTTCCATACAAAAGAAAGCATTAGTCTGCCTATCTGTTCTATCTGTATACCAAATGTTGTTACTTGGCAATATCCTTCTATACAATAGAAAGTATTTGTCTGTTCATATAAGAGAGGTAGCCAACCAAGGCATGGAGGGTGAAAAATATTGTTAAGAAAAACTAATATAAATTACTTAGTAATGAAATATATATTTGGATAGATGTGATCCATCATGGGTCACATTTGGTTGTCCATAAGAACACACGAAGACGTAACTGGAACAAATTCGAACTCGGATCTTGAAGACACGAGGACAGCACGTCACCCTGTGAACCACCTATATCTCCAGAAAGGAGGGGAGGAAGGGAAGGGAGATACGGAGAAGAGGACAAACCCGAAGAAGTGAGAGGATAAGATGCGAGTTGAAGTGAATTTTTAATTGCACTTCTTCATTCAGACTCTTCCGAAAGAAGGTCCGCCCGTACTCTGGGGAAGAAACTTTCGCAAGCTAAATATTCCATTGTGCCCACAGCAGCGCCTAGTCTCCCATGGTGCCTCGCCTGACAAATAGACGAATTTAGAGGTTTCTATTTTATTTACTTTACCTATTTATACGATTATTTATCTATTTCTTTATTTATTTGTTTGCATGTTTCTATACTTGTTTATTTATTTCTGTATTTATTTGATATTTATTCATTGTATATTTGTTTATGTACCAATTAATCTAATTTGATGTTATTTATTCATTTTTATATCAAAAAACATTTGTTTACTTCTTTGTTTATTAATTTATTTTGTTTCATTTATCAATTCATTCATTAATTCATTTATCTATCTATTTATATATTACCTTTTATCATCTGTCTACCTATTCATTTATCTATCTATTTCAGCTATTTTATTTACTTATTTGATTTAATTTTTCTTCTAACCCTAAACCCATGGCACAGTCAGATTTCCCAGACAGGTAAAATTTTGTTTTTTATTTGTGTCTCATTTGATTCTATTCTTTTCTGTATTTGTTGATTATTTTCATATATATATTCACTCATCCGATCAAGTACTTATTCCGGTATATTTATTCATCTAGCAAAATATTTTTTATTTATCTATACCCATTAATTTGTTTGTGTTATTACTTTATTTGTCTATGCGAAGGAAACAAGGATAAAGTGATTCTATTCTTTTCTGTATTTGTTGATTATTTTCATATATATATTCACTCATCCGATCAAGTACTTATTCCGGTATATCTATTCATTTAGCAAAATATTTTTTATTTATCTATACCCATTAATTTGTTTGTGTTATTACTTTATTTGTCTATGCGAAGGAAATAAGGATAAAGTGATTCTATTCTTTTTTGTTGATTATTTTTATATATATATTTGCTCTTCCGATCAAGTAATCTCGGTATATTTATTCATTTAGCAAAATATTTTTTTCATTTACCTATACCCATTAATTTGCTTGTGTTATTACTTTATTTGTCTATGCTAAGGAAACAAGGATAAATTGAGAAGGGGACAAAGGGAGGGTGAGATCAAGGGTAAGGATGAGCGAGGGTGAGAAGGTGAGTCTACTACTCTTCTTTCCAGAGCAACTCGACTGCACCATATAAATACTTTACTTGACATACCACAGGCTTTTCTCTCTCCATATTCTAGAGAGATTCTCTCTAGGAGTCTAGGACGTTCTTTAGAAGACCTCCCTTGGTAACTTGTCTTTCAGCACTCAATGATCCTTGTTATCTATTTTTTTTTCTATAGAAGAAAAACTGAAACCACAACGTAAGATTACTACCTATCTGTATACCAGAAGGAATCTTCCGCTTTACAAGGGAGGTAACCACCCAAGCCATACACCCACCCTTCACTCAACCCACATCCATCTATCATCCATTTACATTCGCTAGTTGTAGATGAAGGGTCGTTCCTGCCTTCTGCCTAGGTCAGAAGTAATACAGCAAGACAGCACATCCACAGCAAACTCGAGAGCTTCGGCTGGTTTACCCCCACCGCTTCATTCACATGGCAGCCCTCCTTCGTTCCCTCATGCGTAAATAGAGAATACGAGGGGAAATTCCTTCGGGCCACGTCAATTTATCGTCCACTCACAACCATTTTCCACCCACACCTTTTCACTGCCTTCTTCCTTTCCTTCTCAACAGACAATTTCAAGCATTACAAGAAAACACATTCCAAATACAAACGTAAGTGTTTACATAGTTAAAGCCATATATGGGTTTCAGATCTTCGACAGTGTTAGAAAACGGTCTCAGTGAGTAAGGAATAAAAAAATCTTCTTCCTTTACTCCAGCCTTGACTGGTCCACTGCAGAACTGTCACCCTAACCCCCGAGGAGAAGGTACAGCCGGTGCTATCCAGTAGAGAGTTTCCCATCACCGGACCGGTGTTTGCAGTAATCGGTTCAACGGGATATGAAAGTCGACCTCCCTTTACTCCCCCTCCTCCTCCTTTTTCTTTTCCTCCTCCGCCTCTTCCTCTTTTTCCCCCTCTTCCTCCTCCTCGTTTTCCTCATTCTCTTCGTCCTCCAACTTCTTTTCCTCCTCCGCCTCCTCCTATTTTTCCACCTTTTCCTCCTCTTCCTCCTCCTCCTTTTCCTCCTTCTCCTCCTTCTTCTTTTCCTCCTCCACCTCTTCCTCTTTTTCCTCCTCTTCCTCCTCCTCACTTTCCACCTTCCCTTCCTTTTCTTCCTTCTCTTCCTCCTCCTCCTTCTCCTCCTCCTCTTCTTCATCTTCCTTCTTCTCCTCTTCTTCTTCATCTTTCTTCTTCTCCTCTTCCTTCTCCTTCTCCTCCTTCTTTTCCTCCTCCGCCTCTTCTTTTTTTTTCTCCTTTTTCTCCTCCTTTTCTTCCTTCTCTTCCTTTTTTCCTTCTATTCCTCCTCCTTTTTTCCCTCCTCCACCTCTTCCTCTGTTTCCTCCTTTTCCTCCTCCTCCTCCTCTTCTTCATCTTCCTTCTCCTCCTCCTCCTTCTCTTCCTCATCCTCCGTTTTTATCTCTTACTCCTCCTTCTCTCTCTTTTCCTCCTCATCTTCTTCCTTCTCCTTCTCTGGCTACTCCTCTTCATCTTCACTGTCCTCTTCCTCGTCTACCTTCCTTTACTCTGTCTTCAGGTGACCTCTTGCATTCCTGCCCTCATTATCCTTCTTATCATTTTGACATCATGGCTTCCTTTACCCTCAGGGTCGCCCCCTCACCTTTGCCTCCTACTTCATGACATCACTCGACTCTCCATGACGTCACTAGCTCGACTCTTGCCTCATGCTTCTTCTCAA
Organism: Oratosquilla oratoria; assembly: GCF_046742065.1. NCBI lineage: Eukaryota > Metazoa > Arthropoda > Malacostraca > Stomatopoda > Squillidae > Oratosquilla > Oratosquilla oratoria. Next base: position 82,123,933 of record NC_134784.1, on the reverse strand, counting down.
TGTCACGAACCTCTCCTTGCTCTTGCTCTTGGTCCCTCCCACTTACTCTCTTTAGCCCCACCCATTTGCTCTCTTTAGCTCCTCCCACTCACTCTCTTTAGCCCCTCCCACTTACTCTCTTTGGCCACGCCCAATTGCTGCACTAAGCTCCACCTCTTTCCTGCTTATAGCCACGCCTCCTGGTTTTCCTCCCCAGTAATGTTACTGCAGTCTTTAGTCTCTTCTTGATCGTCGAGACTGCATCATTGACTTGGAGATCTCTCTTCAAGAACGACTTCTCCTCTACCTTCTTCTTTCTTTCGAACTCATCACCTCCTTTCTCTTTTTTACCTCTCACTACTTCCACTCTCACTCATCTCCCTTCCATTCTTCCTTAGAAAAGTTGAACT
>NC_134784.1:82111044-82116044 GCF_046742065.1 Oratosquilla oratoria | reverse complement strand
TGACAATGAAATAAAAAGACGTATTGCAAATGATTGGAAAGTGTTTGATAATTATAATAAAACCCTAAGATGCTCTCTACCTTTATGTTTGAAACGTAAAGTTTAAAATCAATGCATTCTTCCAGCAATAATCTACAGGTGTGAGACTCAAAAATTGACGAAGGCGATGAAAGCAAAGCTAGGGACTACACAGAGGAGAATGAAGATATCAACGATGGGAATAACACTGAGAGGCCTAAAGAGAGCAAGTTGGGTGAGAGAGCAGACTGGTGTGAATGATATTGTGGAGGTGGTAAAAGAGAGGAAGTGGAATTGGGCAAATAAGTTAGTACGAATGTCTGATGAGCGATGGCACAAGTGTGTTACTGAGTGGACGCCGCGAGATGGGAAGCGTGAAATATGGAGGCCAGACAACAGGTGGAGAGACGATATAGAGAAGCTTCCAGGAGGGACGTGCAAAGGTTGGCACGGTCTTGTGAATCATGAAATGCTATGAAAGAGGCTTTTGTTCAACAGTAGGCTCAGGATGGCTCAATTGATTGATTAATTGATCGATATATATGTATATGCATATATATATATATATATATATATATATATATATATATATATATATATATATATATATATATATATATATATACTCCCTTGCTCAATAAGTAATGAGAAAATGCAGGCAAGACATTGAACATGTTTTGATCAAAATACTACTTCATGGTGAAGTACACATACATATATTCTATAAAATGACTAACTGGAAAGTTTCTATATTTGTAGGTCTGAGTGCAGTCTTATTTGGCTTATCTATCTGTGAACACTTGTCAAGATGCAGAAAAACATGGAGTAACGTTATGCCATCAAATTTTATGTTAGAATTAAGAAAAGCAACCAAGAAGCTTATTGAATGTTAAAGGAGGGCTATGGGGATGAACAGAGCCAAGCAAGTTTCTATCGGTGGTTTAACAGATTTTCTGAAGGAAATGAACAGGTTGAGGATGAACCCAGATCTGGAGCACCGAAAAGTGAATGCAAGGAGGAAAACAATGAGGAAGTGCAAAGGTTAGTGGTGCAAGACCGTTGAATATCTGTGAGGATGATATTTGAAGCTGTTGGTATTAGTATTAGCACAGTAGAGACAGTTCTGACAGAAGATCTGAAGCTCCACAAAGCCTGTGCCAAGTTCGTGCCAAAGATCCTCTCCGACGACGAGAGGCAGTCTCGAGTGGAATGTTGCACTAACATTCTCGAAATAGTAGAGGCTGATTCGGCTTTCCTGAATAAGGTAGTGACTTACGACGAGAGTTGGGTGTTCACCTACGACCCTGAGAGCAAACGTCAGAGTGCTCAGTGGAAGCACGCGACCTTCCCCAGACCCAAAAGGGCAAAGATGAGCAGGTTACAAGAGAAGGCCATGGTCATTCCTTTTTTTAACTCCAAGGGGCTCATTCACGTTGAATGGGTTCCCCAGGGTGAAACCTTCAACAAGGAATATTACCTTGCGGTTCTATAAAGGTTCACGGAGAAGATGAGAAAGAAGAGGCCTCAGCAGTAGAGGAGTGGTCAGTGGTAGTTCCACCAGGACAATGCCCCATGCCACAAGTCAACGCTGATGACCACCTGGATGGCCGACAGGGGAATGAAAGTGGTATAACACCCACCCTACAGCCCTGACCTAGCCCCTCGCGACTTCTTCATGTTCACACGCATGAAAGACACCATCAGGGGAACCAGATTCTAGTGAATAGAGGCGATGAAAGAGGTATCGGAAAGTTACCTAAAGGGACTACTGAAAAAGTACTTTGAGGAGGTCTTCCAGCAATGGGAGAGAAGCATGCAGAAGTGTGTAGATGGAAGAGGCAATTATTTTGAAGGAGACAAAGTTTTGTAAGCTTATGAAAATAAATGGTGTCTCTCCTGACATTTTCTCATTACTTATTGAATGGAAGAATACATACATACATACATATATATATATATATATATATATATATATATATATATATATATATATATATATATATATATATACATATATATATATAACGGAGAGAGTGAAGAAAGAGAGGGGAAATGGATGAAATAGGTAGAGATAGGAAGAGAGAGTGCGAAAGGAGATAAAGCGAGAAGGAAAGAAAGGGCGATAGAGAGGAAGAGGAAAGTGAAAGAGAGTGATTAATTTTTACTCAATTTTGATCTTGTTTTATCTTAACTTATTCTATTACATTTAGACGTTTATTTCTTTAGCTATTTTCATTATTTATTCATCTTTTTGTTATTCCTTCATCTATCTATTTATTTTTATCTATTCATTCATTTGTTTATCTATTTCTTATATATTTATTTATTTAATTATTCATGTTTCTTTATTAATTTATCTCTTTAGTTATTCATTTATTTATATACTTATATATATATCTATTTATTTATTTACTTATTGTTTATCTATATATTAATTTATTTATCTATTTATTTACTACTCCCACGCCTGTTTCTAGATGGAAGGCTCTGATCTAGAGAGAGAGTGATTTACAGCCGAGTCCAAAAAAAGAGCAATGGGAAACCGAATCAGTCTCAGAAGAAGAAGGAAAAAGTGGCCCTTTGTTTCATTGTTTATTATTTTTTCTAATAACACTCCAATATCGGGTGCTCTTTGTCAATGTACGCTCTTTGTCAAATCGTAAAGCCTGTCTTTTCAACTGAAGGAAGCTATATCTACCCTCTTTTTTTCAAGAGATTGATTAATGATTTTCTTTGAAATTTTGTATTTTTTTCTTCCTATTCTTTTTTATGCCGTAGTTTTTAATTGATCTTTGTCTTATACTTAAACTTATGCATTAGGAAAGATGAATGAAAAGAGGAAAAGGAAAAGAAAAATAAATGAAAATGTACATTCATTTATCTATTTATACTTTCATTCATTTATTCATCCATTCAGTCGTTTATTCCCTTAATCGTTCGTTCATTCATCCATCCATCCATTAATTCATCCATTTGTTTATTCATAAATTCACTCATTATTGCATCCATCCGTTTGTTCGTTCATTCATTCATTCATTCATTCATTCATTCATTCATTCATTCATTCATTCATTCATTCATTCATTCATTCATTCATTCATTCATAGATTCACTCATTATTGCATCCATCCGTTCATTCATTCATTCATTCATTCATTCATTCATTCATTCATTCATTCATTCATTCATTCATTCATTCATTCATTCATTCATTCATATAATTATGTATCTATTCATTCACTCATTCGTTTAATCATTCATTTACTCATTTATGAATTTATTCATATTCCTGACACGGTTGAATGTCTGTATATTCATATCAGGTTTGGGTTCCAAATAGTAAATAGATAGACAAACACGCAGACATATAAAGCCGGGTCCACACTTGTTGCATTTCCACGTATCGTATCATCTTTGCGTACCACCTAGTGATACAATACGGTGCAACAGGGTATTGTACCCACTTGTTGCGTATCCTCCTGTTGTATACGGATACGCAACAAGTGGGTACAATACCCTGTTGCACTGTATCGTATCACTAGGTGGTACGCAAAGATGATACGATACGTGGAAATGTAACAAGGAAAGACGCGTCTTAAAAAGTGTAAACATATGTATATATATTCAAATTAATTGATAGACATCACAGGGCATTGCTTCGGTATATATTTGAAAATCATCCTGACTAACTCATTTGACAGATCGTTGTAATATTCAGTTTTGTCACCTGCGTTATCTAGATCAAATAATAATTTTAGTTAGATTGATTTTCAACTATATCTGGCCTGACTTGACCGGATAACCTCATTTGATTTGTAGTTCAATCTCTTGTCTGTGCTGGTGACCCAGTCGGAAGCGTGCTGGTTTCGCTTCACTTAGTTGTGGGTTTGAATCCAGCACTCCTCTCCGATTCCCAGCATTGACTGTTACCTGTCATAACAGTCCAACCGCATAATAAGGCAAAGGTGAAGGCTTTAGCCACAGCAACTCAGCGCCTCTTGGCGTAGGCTCTTCACATTCACCTTAACCTTTCTCAACTTCTTCATTGTGGTTATATCAGAATATATATATATATATATATATATATATATATATATATGTATATATATATATTTATATGTATATATATATATATATATATATACATATATGGCTCGGGTTCCGAATAGCGACTGTCATAACAGCGACTGTCAATAGAGCGACTTCACAATCGCGATTCTTTTAAAACAGCGACCATCACAACAGCGACCACATGATAGCGATTGTTTTATAAGAGCGACTGTCATAACAGCGACATTATCGCATCAGCAGTCCTCCAAATGTTGCTATCACTATTTTTTTATCATTGAAAGAAAATATATTATTAAAAGAATTAAAAAAAATTGCTTATACATCATTTCAGGTAACAATATTTTTTGCACATACTGTGTGAAAATGAAATTAAATTTATGAAACAAATTATCTAAACTGAAATTATACAGCTTTCATATGTGTACTAAGGTAAATAGTGTTATCATTGCACTAAAAGTTGCCTAACATTGATAACATATTATAACAAGGACTCTAGGGTTGGGTTGTTCAAAAACTAATTCTGGCGTTAGTTTATCTTGATGTTCATGATGCTTAATGTCAAGATAGATTTAACGCCAAGATAATGCAAAATTTTGTTTTGAACAACCCAGTCCAGAAGTTCAACATCATTATGAGCATGCAGGAGGGGAGCGCATGGAATGTAGGATGTTTCGGCCACTGACGTTTCGGCCAGAACTCTGCAGGGTAGGACGTTTCGGCCAGTCCTCCAAATGTTGCTATTATTATTTACTTATTATTGAAAGAAAATATATTATTAAAAGAATTAAGAAATATATATATATCATTTCAAGTGACAATATTTTTTTAACATACTATGTGAAAACGAAATTAAATTTGTGAAACAAATTATCTAAATTGAAATTATACAGTGCACCAAATTATCTAAATTA
>NC_134784.1:82098544-82101044 GCF_046742065.1 Oratosquilla oratoria | reverse complement strand
TTTATTGTATAATCTCCACAGGTACGCAACATATACACACTATCATCCAACCCAAGTCTCACTCATGTTCCACATTAAATCGTCTTTGTATCATTTTGCTTCGTGAGGTGATATAAGAATACATTTTTCGGGGGGAGGGGAGGATATATGCGTTGATGGTTTAGATTAGGTAATGATCTTAAAAAAACTTCTTCACTTGGTACAACAAAGTGCATAGATAGTTTCATCTGTTGGTGATGAAGAACCTACGCATTAAGGCGGTGATCAGCTCCGGACGAAGCTGTCACCTTTGCCCTATTATGTCCTTAAACTGTTGGTGCAAGTGACAGTTACTGCTGGAATCGGAGAAAAAATACAGAACTCGAACCCACAACTAAGCGAATGCGAGAAAAGCAAGTTTCCGATTACTCCACCAGGATTTTTTGAATTAGGAAATCTTCACGCACCAAAAATGTAACTTCGTGTAGCTTCCATACTATGTACTAAAATTACTAAGTCTGAATGCATACATATACCAAAGGCTATTTTCCCATTCAAGGGAGATAGTCAAAAAACAAAGGCATAAAAACCACTCCCACCCATTCCATCCCCTACATACTTCACTCCCCTCTACCCCCCACCCCCCCTCTTATCTTGGCACCTCCTGGATGACGGGTCATCACTGCATCTCGTCCGCTACCCTGGGTCAGAAACAGTACCTCCGCTCCCACTCCTCCCTTTTCTGCCACATTCGCACCCAAGTATCTAAAACTATCCACATCCACAGCAAGGCCGCTTTATTAAATCGGCGAACCCCCTCTCCGTCCCCTCATGCAGAAAAACAGAAGACGGGAAGAAATCCCTTCGGGCTGCGTCAATTCATTTCTTACACATACTCCCGGACCCACCATCCCCCACCCACTCCCCTTCGTGCATCACAGCATCATCCATACAGAACCATTCTCCATTCAAACCTATCTTCTGTCCTCTTCCGTCCTTCCTCAACAGACATTCTCCTCTTTCCCACTGCCCCTTTTATCCCATTCATCCATCTCATCCCAAGTCGACCCCTCATGTGCACTCCTCCATCTCTACCTTCCACACCACTTTTACTAGTCTTTCTTCACTCATTCTTTCCATGTGTCCAAACCATCCTAATACTCTTTCATCAACCCTATCTCCCAACTCCCTTTATACCCCTGTTCTCCTCCTCACCTCCTCGTTTCTCACTCTATCCAGCCTAGTAACCCCTATCATACTTCTCAGGCATTTCATCTCAAACACATTCAAACTCCTCTCTTCCTCTCTTATGTTCCATGTTTCTGCCCCGTACAGTGCTGTCGGCACAATCACTCCTTCATACAATCTCCTTTTAGCATCCATTCCCAAATGTTTATTTCTCATTACACTTTTTAATCACCCAAGGCATTTACTAACTTCTCTTAATCTACATTCTACCTCCACTCCCACTCCTCCATTTTCCGCCACATTAGCATCCAAGTATGTAAAACTATCCACTTTCTCCAGTCTCTCTCCCATAATACTCACTCCCAGTCTACTGCCACTCTCCCCCCTTGTATATTTCATCACCTTACTTTTCCCTTAATTTGTCTTCAACTTCCTTCTTTCACACATCATCCCAAACTCTGTCACTAAGTTTCTTAATCCCTCTTCTGATCCTGCCACAAGCGCAGTGTCGTCAGTAAATAACAACTGGCTTATATACCACTTTTCTCCATTTTCTTTAACCATTTCCAATCCCTGACCCACTACCCTTGCATCTACCTCTCACACCCCTCCCCCCATCCATATATAAATTTACCAGCCAGGGCGACATAACACATCCATGACAATGTCCCATCTTTACCTCAGACCACTCTTGACTGCTCTTAACAGCTTTCCTCCTATCTCATAAATCTGCAATACCTCCCACAGTGCCTTCCTGTCTACTCCGTCATAAGCCTTTTCCAGATCCATAAAATTCCAAAATACATCCTTACCTTTCCCTACATTTTTTTTTCACATCACTGTCTTACAAAAAAAAAAAAAAAATGATCTACGCAACCCCTACCTGTCTTAAACCCACACAGTTCCTCACCAATTTATCACTCTGTTCCTCTCCTAATAATCTCAGTCAAGACCCTCCCATAAGAATACCCAACTACACTTACCAAGCTGATCCCTCTGAAACTACTATACTCACAATTGTCCCCTTTTTCCTTATAAAGTGGAACAATACAGGCACTCCTCCAGTCCTCCGGCACTCTACCCTCTCTTAAACAAACATTAAATAACCTCACCAGTTAGCCCGCCATTAGTGTACCTCCTTTTTTCAGACATTCTTCATGGCATCCATCCAACCCAGGCGCATTACCTGCTCTCATCATCTAACTGCCTTTATTTTATCTTCCCTTATTTCTCCTCCATTTTCCTCACCCATCACGGTTATTTTCTTTGCTCCTCCCACCGCAACTACCTTTCCCTTGCTATCCTTCTTCACACTTAGCAACTCCCTTAAATA
>NC_134784.1:82088544-82093544 GCF_046742065.1 Oratosquilla oratoria | reverse complement strand
TTTATATATATTGATATATATATATATGTATACAAGACGAACAACTGGACAAAGTACAGAAAAATAAAGATTACAAAAACTTTTTTTTCAAAGATCAACACGAGAACTAGAGATGTGGAAAGCTGTAGCCAAGTAGGTCAATGGCCTCCACCTCTCCCCGTTCCCCGTTTACTCGAATAATTATTAATTGGGGGGGGGTGGTGGCTCATGACTAATTCTGTGATCAATTTGTCAAATTTAAAATTACCATAACTTAAGTTCGTATTTTTGTCATATGCATATTTATATATATATATATATATATATATATATATATATATATATATTCATATATTCATGTGTGTGTACATATATATATATACATATACATATATGTATACATATACACATACATATACATATACATATACATATTCATATGCATATAAATATACATATACATATACATATACATATACAAATATATATACACGAGCATATATATATATATATATATATATATATATATATATATGTATATATATACATATATATGAATATATATATCTATATGTAAATATATATATATATGTGTGTGTGTGTGTGTGTGTGTGTGTGTGTGTGTGTGTGTGTGTGGTGTGTGTGTGTGTGTGTGTGTGTGGTGTGTGTGTGTGTGTGTGTGTGTGTGTGTGTGTGTGTGGTGTGTGTGTGTGTGTGTGTGTGTGTGTGTGTGTGTGTGTGTGTGTGTGTGTGTGTGTGTGTGTGTGTGTGTGTGTGTGTGTGTGTGTGTGTGCGTGTGTGTGTGCGCGTGTGTGTGCGTGTGTGTGTGTGTGTATGTGTGTGTGGGTGTGGGTGGGTGGGTGTGTGCGAACACACAGACAAAGCACCTGTAGATAGATGCTCGGTATAATTATGTAGATATTCGCATGCGTTGTCATAAGGATTGTACTCTGGCACTTCCACATTGAAAGGTGGAGTCAAAGGCACAAACGTAGTTCCCCAGTACACGCACATATACACAAATGCACCCACGCACACACGCGGCCTTGTTGCGAGCTGCGTTCGGTGTAATCATTTCCGAATGAAGGGATGATGTCATGACACAGCTCGCCCTAGTTTTTCTCCTCCTCTTCCTCCTCTTCCTCCTCCTCCTCCTCCTCCTCCACTTCCTCCTCCTCCTCTTACTCCTCCTCCTCCTCCTCCTATTCCTCCCCCTCCTCCTTCTCCTCCTCCTCCGTCGCCCCCGCACCTTCACTTCCCCATCCTCCTCCTCCTCCTTTTGTTTTCTCTTTCTCCCTTTCTCCTCACCTCTTTCCTCTTCTCCTCCCACTCCTTCCCCCTTGCTCCTCTCCCTCCCCTCTCCCTCCTCCTTTCCTTTCTTCACCCCACCGCCTCCACCGTTGCATTTTTAGTAAATTGGGAAACACAAAATATTCTTTTTGTTTACTATCACTAGTAATGACGGATTTTCTGAGAAATGGGTTGATTTTGACCATTCGTCTTACAGTTAAGCTCCGTCTTCGAATCCAGCAGCTGGAGATTTCTTCTATTTGCTCTGGAATACCAGGCACATGGGGCAAAGGTGACGAATTAGATCGTACCCAGAGATTTAGCTAAAACTTCTTGTGGTGATCTCATCATATTTGTGTGTGCATGCGTGTGCGCGCGTGCTTTTATGTGTGTATGTGTGCATGTGTGTGTGTGTGTGTGTGCGTGTGTGTGTGTGTGTGTGTGTGTATGTGTGTTTGCGTGTGTGTGTGTGTGTGTGTGTGTGTGTGTGTGTGTGTGTGTGTGTGTGTGTGTGTGTGTGTGTGTGTATTCACTTGGTCTTTGGATCACGTGTTGGACTCATGATCGACAGCTATTTCCCTCCTGGAAGAGAGCTCAGAGCTCGTAGGTCCGATCTATGGGTAATGCTATGACCTTGCACACACACACACACACCCAACTCCCCGCCCACGAGAGTCAGAGTAACGACCCGAAGCGCAGCGGTACCGAAATAATTTCGGCCCTGGGCAGGATTCGAACCAAGAACTGCGGGCCACTATGGTGGCATTTCAGCGCTCTACCAACTACGCCACCGAGTCGTGTGTGTGTGTGTGTGTGTGTGTGTGTGTGTGTGTGTGTGTGTGTGTGTGTGTGTGTGTGTGTGTGTGTGTGTGTGTGTGTGTGTGTGTGTGTGTGTGTGTATGTTTGTGTGTGTGTGTATGCGTATCTGTATTTGCTTGCGTGTCTGTGCATTTGGATTTACGTGTTTTATCCACAGACACACCCATGTCCCCGTGTCCCCCTTGTAAATGGGTAGGCCGAGCCCTACGTCCTGTGGGACTGAAGTGAGGAGGCTGGAGGTCACGGGCGCGTGACCGCAGGAGCACCGCCCATCGTGTGTGAGGGCGCCCGTCTACGGAGGTGCAACCCATCCGGTAGGCGGCGGCGGCGGCAACCCTGGGCTGAATAGCAGACGGGCGGAACCGGTGGACAGGATGGAGAGCAAGGTCGTTTGTCCATGCATGTGTACAAGCAAATGGATAAGGGAGCATGTGTGCGTGCGTACGTGTACATGTGCGTGTGTGTATGTCTGTGTGTTTTTGTTTATGGGTGTGTATGTATATGTTTGTGTGTGTGTGTGTGTGTGTGTGTGTGTGTGTGTGTGTGTGTGTGTGTGTGTGTGTGTGTGTGTGTGTGTGTGTGTGTGTGTGTGTGTGTGTGTGTGTGTGTGTGTGTGTGTGTGTGTGTGTGTGTGTGTTTGTATTCACCTTGGTCTTTGTATCACGTCTTGGAACTTTGTATCACGTGTTGGACTCGTGATCGACAGCTATTTCCCTCCCGGAAGAGAGCTCAGAGATCGTATGACCGCTCTATGGGTAATGCTATGACCTTACGCACACACACACACACCACTCCCCGCCCACGAGAGTCAGAGTAACGACCCGAAGCGCAGTGATACCGAAATAATTTCGGCCCTGGGCAGGATTCAAACCAGGTATTGTGTGTGTGTGTGTGTATGTGTGTATGTGTGTGTGTGTGTGTGTGTGTGTGTGTGTGTGTGTGTGTGTGTGTGTGTGTGTGTGTGTGTGTGTGTGTGTGTGTGTGTGTGTGTGTGTGTGTGTGTGTGTGTGTGTGTGTGTGTGTGTGTGTGTGTGTGTGTGTGTGTGTGTGTGTGCATTTACTTAGTTGTATTTACCTAATTGTATTATACAGGAAGGGAAGCCATGCTCACGGTGACCCGCCTTTGTATCTCACAACATCTAGTTTGTTCTTAAATTCTTGTATGGCGTTTGCACACTCCTTTTTTTCATCCAATTTGTTCCAGACATCCACCACTCTGTGTGGAAAACTTTTTTGTTTTGTTTTGTTTTTTTAGATCTCTATTATATAGTTTTTTTTGCCATGTCCATTTGTTTTTCTTCTACCCCATTTTGATAAGTCTTCTATGTCAAGGACTTCCATTCCTTTCGTGATTCTGTAAATGTCCAATAGATCACCTCTTTCTCTTCTTTATTCCAGGGTTGGTAGTTCCAGCTTATACAATCTTTGTTCGTATGTCAAATTTGAAAGTGATGGGACCCTCTTTGACGTTGCTCTTTGGATTCTTTCTATTTTCTTTATATTTTTTTTGTACTGTATATATATATATATATATATATATATATATAGATAGATAGATAGATAGATAGATAGATAGATAGATAGATGGATAGATAGATAGACAGATAGATGGATAGATAGATAGATAGATAAACAGATAGATAGGAAGATAGATATGGAACAAAATAGATAAATGAATAATTAATTGATAAATCGATAGGCAAATACATGCATTATTAGATATATAAATGAACGGATTAATAGATTCATGGATGAATAAATGTGTGTATAAATATATACACCTACTAATCTAACTAAATAAGATAGATAGATAGATAGATAAACAGATAGATAGGAAGATAGATATGGAACAAAATAGATAAATAAATAATTAATTGATAAATCGATAGGCAAAATACATGCATATTAGATATACAAATGAACGATTAATAGATTCATAGATAAATAAATGCGTGTATAAATACATACACCTATTAATCTAACTAAATAAGCAGACATACACGTAAAAGAAGAAAAGACGAAAAAGTGTACTGTGGCTTGACAGCCGTGAGACCTGGAAACGGGGACGGAATAGGACCATGGCTGGTTGTCCGTGGACGGGGAATTCCGCGCGCATGGTACGATGCTCGGTTTCCCCTGATCCCTCACGCCTCGCTGTGCCAGCGGAAATGGGCGTGGGTGGGTGTGGGTGTGGGTGGATGAGTTCACCCATCATCCACTATTTCATATAACTGACCATTCCTGTTTCTTTGTGTCTGTCTCCCTTTCCTTCTTCTCTTCCTCATCCATCCATCCTTTCCTGTCTCCCTCAGTTCCTCCATTCCTTCCTCACTTCGTTCCTTCTTTTCTTCCTCCCTTACTCTCTCCCTACCTTCCCCCTTACTTCCTTACTCCCGTCCTCCTTCCATCCATTCTCCATCGTTCTCTCTCTCTCTCTCTCTCTCTCTCTCTCTCTCTCTCTCTCTCTCTCTCTCTCTCTCTCTCTCTCTCTCTCTCTCTCTCTCTCTCTCTCTCTCTCTCTCTCTCTCTCTCTCTCTCTCTCTCTCTCTCTCTCTCTCTCTCTCTCTCTCTCTCTCTCTCGCTCTCTCTCTCTCTCTCTCTCTCTCTCTCTCTCTCTCTCTCTCTCTCTCTCTCTCTCTCTCTCTCTCTCTCTCTCTCTCTCTCTCTCTCTCTCTCTCTCTCTCTCTCTCTCTCTCTCTCTCTCTCTCTCTCTCTCTCCTTGTCGATCTCTCCTGTTTTCTCTTCTCCTTCTTCATTTCTTTCTCTTGGTCCCAGCCTCCCTTACTCCCATCTTTCACCTCACTCTCTTCCTTTCTTATATTTCTCCCTCTAACATCTGCCCCTCTTTTTCTCAACTCTCTTTCTCCCTCTATCTCTATCTATCCATCCATCCATCTATTTTCTATCTACCT
>NC_134784.1:82078544-82083544 GCF_046742065.1 Oratosquilla oratoria | reverse complement strand
ATCCCTCTGAAACAACTACACTCACTCTTGCCCCCCTTTCCCTTGTAAAGCGGAACTATACAGGCACTCCTCCAGTCCTCCGGCACTCTACCCTCTCTTAAAGAAACATTAAACAACCTCACCAGCCAGTCCATCTTCGCATGTGCCCACCCATCGCATATCCGATCTCGTAGACCCTTGCCTAGGCTTTGCGAAGTTACTTTTCAGAAACGAGGTGATGGCATCCAAAGTATACAGATGTATTAGTTATCAGTATTTTCAATAATGAATTTAGTTTCGTTTATGCAGCTGCTATACAATTTTTAGTTATTGTAATCATGTTTTCATGCGACATAAAAACTTCGAACTTAGAAAGGTTTTTATTCAATGCTAAGAGTTTATTTCTGAACATACCTGTAATGTTCTAATATAATATATGTATTCATTTCATCGCATAGCTCACTTACATATCTTTATTTTCAACACGAACAATTCAATTGAATGTATTTAATATATTGTACATGTAACAATACATTCTACTTTTATATTATAGTTGGTGTAGAGGTAATATCTTCACACACTGACCTAGTCGGACCGTAATTTTGTATTACAATTGAATGACCTCAATAGGAAATCCAACCACCGCGTTCGTCAATTACCTTGTTTAACTTCCTCTACTTCCTAGTTTAGACACCTTTCAAGGGATAAAGGAAATTACTTGTCCGAACCGACCATTCTGAAAACGCGACAAAGCTGTACAGTTATAAGTTCAGGCGATAGTATATGTGTGTGTGTTTGCTGTCTGGATATGGTATTAAGTATACTATACCAGAGCCTATTTCCATATCTCACTCGGGATTTGAACTCGGAGTCTCGTGTGTCAATTCTGCGCTTTACATCGAAGCCAGCCGGGACTCTCCCATCAAGAGCCTTCTCCTCAGGCCGGTATCACACTGTCCGGCGCAGCCGTTCCGGTCTGTTGTTGGTAATAGCAGTCTCCCTCATGAGTTATTAGACTCGAAAGGTCATGATAATATTCTAACAAAGGGGAGATGATGGTCATCATTATATAAAGTTCTGGCGATAATCGCCAGGTGATTTTATTAAGATAATTGAAATTGCAAACATAACCTGGGCGCAATTGGCGCTGCCGCATAGTGTAACGCCGGCATTTAGTGCATTAATTCGTCTCGAGGAAGCTTCGAAAATGGACTAATTCTTTGCTCCTTCCCGGCCACTGCATTAAACTTGGACACAATGCGTGGACCTGACGTTGCCGGGATTATGAAGCTCCCCAGCCAATAGGTATGTGTGTGGGTTATGGCTTTAATAAGAGGATTACCTCGTAGAGTTTAACGAGAAATTGATGAGTTTGTGAGACCATTTGCCCGCTACCATTAAACAGGAATCGTTTAGTGGGATGGGTGGGATTTTTTTTACACATCATTATTATGAGTAGGCAGTCTGGTTTACTTGTTTTTTTTTTCAACAATGTATTTGTATAATAAAGTTTATCAAGAAAAAATAAGTTAGGGAAATATTGTATGTAAAAAATTAAATCGTGAACATATATATTCTAGTGTCCTTACCGTATTAGATTTGATTCTTTGCTTAAAAATATGCAATAATGTACAGAAAAGGAAGGCGAGAAAATTATTACAGAAACAAGAAATTTACAAAAAGCAATTATCGTCCCTTTTGCATAGTGTTACAATAGTGTGTTACGCGTTAGGCTTGTTTCACACCTATCTACTATTCGCCGTGCTCACAAAATAACCATGGATGTCTGTGACGCTTTCACACGCGGTCGTAGTCGTGACGTATGAAAGCGTTCATAGACACTCATGTTTATTTGAGAACACGACGTCGTGTCGTGGACGGTACAGGGCGAAAAGTCGATGCATGATACTGTTTCCAACATTATTGTGATGTTTACGAACGCGTGGTCACGTGACCTTTTAATAATTTCAGACTTGCTACATTTCTTACATGGAATCTTGTAGACACCAGTCTTAATTTTCTTGTTTGTTACCGAAAATACTTTAGACAGCAGTTACTTTCTTCCGTTAGACGTTTGCCTGTCTGTAACGTCGCCATGCACTTTTTGGCCTTTTAACTTGCTTTAATCATACTATAGTAACTTATAAAAGGTTATTCAAAGAAAGAACCCAATCAATTATCTTAGACCTAGGACAAAAGACAAGGTCACAAAGACATAAAATGTGATTTTGATTCAAGGTTCCAATTCGTCAAAAGTTGTGCCCGTTACATCAGTCTGATCATTTCTCCGGATTAATAAAGTACATATTCTCTTATGTTTCCTGACATTTCAACGTGCTATGTAGCATTTACTGAAGCTCTTCGACACTCTCGATAACTACTGTTGCTCAATGGGATATCTTTTCTTTCACTGTGTGACATGACCCTTCCGCGCTGCCAAGCTTGAGCGCCCAAACGATTGTTATATCGGCGTCGCTGGTCGGCAATATAATCCTTGTGGCTAGTTCACTGTGGTGATGACAGCTGTTCATTATTTTTCTGTCTTTCTCTTACACTGTTTAATGACAAACTCAAGGAATTTGATATTTGTACAGTTCTTGGATGGATTGAATATTCTCGTCTAGATATTCTGTAGCCCATAGTCTTGCTTGGAGACAGAAACCTATTGATATGTCTTCTATGATTTTATTTTTAGATCGTGGTTGGTAACGTAACAAATTATCTTCATTGATGGGTTTCCTATAAACTTCGTATTTCAGTTAGTTATTCTGTTTGAAGAGGAAAATGCCCAGGAACCGAGGAGAGTTGTCACTTTCTTTCATAATAAACTGAATTGAACTTTCCCCTCCGTTGAGTAATTTCTAAACTCCTCCGAAAGTTGAATAGCTTGGGTTTGATGATAAGACGTCCTTCACATAGCTCAACCAAGTTACGGAATTTTGAAGGGTATCTGAAAAAAAAAAAATGTCAAAGTCCGCGCTCAATGGAGAGATCAGTCCATGAACATGCTCAAACCCTGTAGACAGAACTGTTTTTTCCTGGAAATTGAAGTAATTAGATTCTACACAAACTTGAACGAAGTATCTCGGGGACAGAGGTAGGTGAATATTCTCTTTTTTCACGAGGACTGTGCTTCTCTAGGTACGGCAAGGAAAATATCCCCTGGTTCTTTTTGTCATAAAAGGTATAACATTAGCTATAATCACAAACATGGGATAGTAGAGTGCGCTCAACAGAACAAACAACACAAAACTAACAAATTGAACTCCGTCAGTCTGAATAGAATCACACAACGTCATTCAGATAAGAAAAGGGAATTATCACTTTCGATGTTGAGGTTTTCTTCCTCACTTGAAAAAATCATCTGGTGACGCATGAATACTAAATTCAGAAATTGCAACAAAAGAGTTGAATTAACATAATGAAGAGCAATCTAATTTTATTTTCCAAGCTTTTAACCTCTTCTGTCAAATCCGTATTATACAGGTTTTGTTAACTTGTTGTTCTGTTTATGTAATCACACACACACACACACACACACACACACACACACACACACACACACACACACACACATATATATATATATATATATATATATATATATATATATATATATATATGTATACATATACATGTATATACATACATATACAACACACACACACACACACACACACACACACACACACACACACATATATATATATATATATATATGTATATATATATATATATATATATATATATATATATATATATATACATACGGTGTTTCAGAATACTTGAAACCCATTCAACTAAGGTTTATTTAATATCCAAACATAATATATTGATCAAAATTACATTTATTTGAAGCTAAGACAATAATGATTATATATTTCACAGTGATAAGGCATAAACTTGGAAAAACAGAGTGCTTAGAGAATATGCTTCAAATGTCCGCCATTGAATCAGAGGCATTTCTGAACGCGCCGTGCAGTTATCGATAACATATACGCAATGCTCCTGACTGATGGTCTGAATGTTCACTATTATGGCTGATTTCAACTCTGGGATAGTAATAGGGTTGATCTTATAGCTATTGTCTTTGAGAGAACCCCAGAGGAACGATTTTTGGGGATTTGAGATCCGGGGAAAGTGGTGACCATTCTATGGAGGTTTTGCAGTTGATATATTCCCCAAAGTACTCCTTCAAGCAGTTAACAATTTGTTTGGCGATGAATAATCTGGATATGTCTTGGGTCCATTGACCTTTGGAAATGTTCATTGCGAGCAGATATTCAATTAAAGTGGATTATAACATTTTCCTTCTGAACCCACAACTAGATTTATAAGATCGTATTCTTCCCCCAAGTCCATACAGGATCTGTATTTAATGTTATAACTAGTAGATTTTTAATCCAATTAAAACCAGGAATGCAGTCTTGGTACCAATTCATTACTCATTGCAAGGAGTAACTGTAATTCAGTTAAAAACATTAGGTAAGGTTGTATTAGAAGTCATCTTATATAAAAATGAACATTTGCACATTCCAGTGATGGTTGTAGAAGAATCTGCTTTCCCAGGAGATTTACTGATAGGATTTGCAACAATGAGAAAAGAGAACATGGTCATATGTCCTGCTGAGTTAGGGATCTTAGTGAAATCACAGTTAATCCCATTTTTAAATCAACCAAACTTAAAGCCAGTGACAGTAATCAAAGAATCTCTAGAAATAGGAATTATAACAATTATATTTTAGATAGCGAGGCAGAGCGGTCCAGGCTAACGGAAAATAAAGTCTCATACAGTGAACCCCAATCAGAGGTTCAAGAAATCCCAGAAATTACTAATTCATCAGCTACAAATGAAGCTTTGCTAATTGTGGAAGGTGGCGTAATAAAGTCAAAATCATTATACTCCAGAGCAATTAACAGGGTTGAGGTGCAGTTGGAAGGAATCACTGTAGACTCTGAAATTTTAACCATCTCAGAATCAATTAGATTAAAAGCTATGAAATTGGACTCAGGGATTTATA
>NC_134784.1:82048544-82051044 GCF_046742065.1 Oratosquilla oratoria | reverse complement strand
TCTGGTGTCTGGTTCCCGCGAAGTAACATTGCAGCACGAATTTGCTTCGCCATTGCGATGAGGGAGGTTAGGGGGTAGTGCTGGGGTTGGTGTAGGAGGGGTTGGTCGTTGGGGATTGGGACAATATATATTTTTTACCAGGTTGACCAGGTCTCTGCCATCATTTCCACCTAGATATCACGTTGTACATTTCAGTCCTCACCTAGAAAGAAAGAAAAAAATCGAGCAAATGACAGTGTTCCATATATATTTTTTCAACATCCGATTGGAAGTTTTCTGTTATGCCATGCTCTGAGAATCGTGTGGTAGTGAACATTTGTATGTGATTTTACATGGGACTTCGTGACACTGTATTTAATCCCATTTTCCTAGTGGTAGTCCTTACAACTAAGGACCCACGATCAACACCAATATCTCCCGATGCGTTACAATCGCCCTAGTTATCCCAACAGATCAAAAAGGGACTCTTTTTAAGGCAACTAATCGTCTCGTAGCGTAATTTCCTTGCCTCGTACTGGTCGCCCTATTTGTACATGGCTAAGGTCACTGTGATATTCTTCCCTTTGTTGAACGTTTTACCTTGATACCTCTTATCTACGATGAAATTTCCTTCGGTTGAATAAGATCACCAGCTCGAATAAGTGATTAAAGTCATACAACATAACGAAAGGATGTACTAAATATGTGTGTGTGTACTTCATTGTATTTACCTAATTTTGATATACAGGAAATGAGCAACGCTCGTTGGGTACCGTCTTCTATTCTTTAATTTTCTAACATACCTAGACTTGAATTCATAAACAGTTCCAACTTAATCTATATCCTTGATTTCCAATTATCATATTTAGACTTGGAATTCATGTGTGGTTTGAGCTTGGGCTATATCACCTTCTAAGCTATTCCTTATGTTTATACATCTATATGGAAAACTGTATTTCTTTACATTCTTTTGAAATGTGGTCTTTCTTAATTCATACCCGTGACCTCTCAAAGCCCTCTCATCTTTAATCAGATCTCTTCTATCAATGCAATCATATCACCTCTTTCTCTTCGATCTTTCAAAGTTGTGAGACCCAGTACTTTTAGTCTTTGCTTGTGTTTTGTCTGCCGTTTGTATTCTCTCAATCTTGTTTATATTCTTTACAGTTGTGGAGTGACCGTACTAATGACGCATATTTCAGTCTTTGATGTATCAGGGTTTTAACGATTTTTTTTATCATCTCTTCATCCATATAGTGGAACGCCATTTTAATCTTCTGCTGTAGTCCGTATACCTATCCCACAATCCTGCTGATATGTCTGTTAGGTGACAGGTTGTTTTTCATTAAGATCCTGTCTTTCTCCTCTTTTGTTTTTGTAATGGGTTTACTTCCCAAGAGTAATTTAAGGATGGCCTTTTGCCATTATTGGCTATTTTCGGTACTTTTATTTATTTATTTATTTATCTATTTATTTATTTATTTGTTTATTTTATTCTATATATATATATATATATTTTAAATCGCAATTCCTATTCTTGGAGCCAAGCAAAACTAGTATCTAGATATTTTTGCAGTAGTCTATCGTCCCCCTCATTTTTCACTCTTCACATATTTTTTGCATCATCTGCAAACATGTTGTCATAGATTTTTGTTCCTTTCGTCATGTTATTGACACCGACAAGAAACACTATTGGTGCTAGCAGTGAACCTTGTGGAACTCCGCACGTCACTGCTCTCCATCTTGACTTTTTATTCTTTACTACTGTCCTTATGTATTTTTCCATCAAAGAGTCTCTCATCAATTCTAGTAGTTTGCCACTGAGTCCTCCAAGGTGTTCTAATTTCCACATAAGTCGACTGTGAGGTATTTTATTAAATATTTTCTCTAGGTTGAGATACAGAGTCCAATTAACCCTCTCTTGCAGCGCATCAGCCACTCTCAAGTAAAAGCTTAAAACGTTCGACATACATCACCTTCAAGGTCTGAAACCAAACGGACTGACAGAATGTTAATTTCTTCAAGATTTTGCTCTTTTGATCTTTCACAATACTTTCTCATAATTTCACTATTATGCTGGCCAGTGATACTGGCCTATAATTTAGTGATGTCTCTTTGTTTTCCCCTTTGTGAATTGGCACCACGTTAGCCATTTTCCAATTAAGCGGCATAATACCTTCTTTCAATGAACATGTAATAGAAATGTGCATCTTGTCCACTAGTTGTTTCCTGCTTTCTTTAAGTATCCACCTTGAGATTTCGTCAGGTCCTGGAGATTTTGTCACATTCAATGGTCCCAAGAAATTTAGCACATCTCTCACTTACATTTGTATCTGCTAAACATGTTTTTGTTTTTTCTCTCTCACTCCCCTCACTTTTTTCTAAATAGTTGCGCTCTTTTGCGAAGACCGATTGGAAACTTTCATTCATTGTTCCTGCCTGATCTGAAGCCTCTTCAAAATTCAAAGACCTTACCACCCGCTATTAACTTGGTGATTTCTTCCTTGTGTCTCAATTTACC
>NC_134784.1:82033544-82043544 GCF_046742065.1 Oratosquilla oratoria | reverse complement strand
ACTCACTCACTCACTCCAAAACACCCTTACTCACTTGTTCACTCACTCCATCACTCACTAACTCACACATCCCCTCACTCATCTACTTACTTTTTTCCTCACTCACTCTCTCATTCACTCACTCACTCACTCCGTCACTCTCACTTTCTTTCACTCATTCATTCACTCACTCGTTTACTCAACCTCTCATTTATTCATTCACTACCTCACCCGTTTACTCAATCACTCACTTGCTCCTTCACTCATTTATTTATTCACTCACTCACTCACTCACTCATTCATTCACTCACACATTCACAACCTCCTTCTCTCATTCCCTCTCTGACTCAATCCTTACCTCGCACACCTACTCACTCACTCACTCACTCACTCATTTACTCACTCACTCACCCTCGGATTCACTCCATTCCTCCTTCCATTCTACATTCGTTCACTCACTGACTGTCTCACTCATTCACTCATTTACTCACTTACTCACTCACTCACCCTCGGATTCACTCCATTCCTCCTTCCATTCTTCATTCGTTCACTAACTCACTCACTCACTCACTCACTCACTCACTCACTCACTCACTCACTCACTCACTCACTCACTCACTCACTCACTCACTCACTCACTCACTCACTCACTCACTCATTTACTCCCCTACTCCCTCAATTGTCCACTGACTCACTACCTCTCCGTTCCGTGTACTCACCCTGATTCATTTATTCCCTCACTTCCCTCCCTTCCTCCCATCCTGTCCTTCTTTTTCTTTCTTCCCTTTCCTCCCTTTCTTCCCTTTCCTGTTCCTGTTCCTTATCTTTCACTTTCCTTTTCCATATTTCTCCCCTTTCCCTCTTTTACCTCCTTTCCCTCCTTTGTCTTCTTGTCTCCTTTTGTTTATTTCTCTTCTTTTATATGTTTTCCACTCCTTCCTTTCCTACCTTTCCTCCTTTTTCTCTTTTCCTTTCCTTCCCTCCTTTCCTCTCCCTTCCTTTCCCTTCCATTCCCTCCCTTTGCTTACCCTCGCTACCCCATTCCCTTCCTCCCTCTCTCCCTCATCTCCCTTCTCCTTTCCTCCTTTTTCTCTTTTCCTTTCCTTCTCTCCTTTCCTCTCCCTTCCTTTCCCTTCCATTACCTCCCTTTGCTTACCCTCGCTACCCCATTCCCTCTCTCCCTCTCTCCCTCATCTCCCTTCTCTTTACCTTTCTTCAACTCCCTCCTTTCCTTCCCTTCCTTCCCCTTCCCTTCCTTTCCCTTCCTTCCCTTCCCCTCCCTTCCCTTCTCCTCTCTTCCCTTTTCTTTAACTCCACCTCTTCCATTCCTCCCTTCCCTCCTTTCCATCTCTTCCCCTTCCTTCCCTCTTTTCCCTCCACTATCTTCCCTCTTTCTATTTCTTCAACTCCCTCCCGTCACCCTCCTGTCCCTTCTTCCCCTCCTTCTCTCCCCCTCCTCCACTCACCTATCTTCCCTCCCATCGTCCCCTCCACCTCCTACACTCCCCTTTCTTCCCTCTCCCTCCTCCTTTCTTCCTTTCCAATTCTGTCCTCTTCCCCCTCTTTCCTTCCCTATTCCCTCTTTTCTTCCCTCCGCGTCTTCCTCCCTCCCTCTCTCTCTCTCTCGTTCCCTCTCTCATTTTTTCTTCCCTCCATTCCTCCTTCCTTTTCTCACTCCTCTCTCCCTCTTCCCTTCTCTCTCCACCTCCCTCTCTCTTTCTATTCCTCCCTCTCTTCTCTTCCTTCCTCCACTCTCCTTCCCTCTCTCCCTCCCTCCCTTCATCTTCCCTTCCTTCCTCCTCACCTCTCTCTTTTCATCCTTCCTCCCCCTTTCCTATTTCCTTCCTTCCTTCCCTCCCTTCTTCCCTCCTCCTTCTCTCCCTTCCTACTGCTTTCCTCACACCTTCTCTCCCTCGTTCTATAATTACATTTTCTCCCTCTCTTTTAATATCTCCTTTCCTCCCTTACCCTGCTTTTCTCCCTCCTTCCCTTCCTATCCCTTTCCTTCCCTTCTCTCCATTCTTCTTCCTTTCTCTTTCTTTTTCTCCCTCCCCTTCTCTCCCTTCTTTCTCCCCTCTTTCTTCTTCCTTTTCTCCGTCCTTGCCTTGTTTTTTCTTTCTCTTTTTTTTTTCCTTTTTTCACCATTCGTTTTTTAATCCTCTTCATTTTTTGTGTGGTTTTCTTCTTTTCCTTTTCTCTTTGTACTTCATCGTGGCTCACTTGTTCTACTCTCTATATTCATTTATCTTTTCTCCCGATCTTTAATCTTTATTTTCTTATGTTCTTCTTCCTATGTTTTCCTATGTTCCTATGATCCTTTCTTATGTTCTCCTTCCTATGTTTTCCTCTGTTCCTATGATCGTTTTATTTAATTCCTTATTGACCACTCCTCCACTTCTTGAGTTAATGTCTTCAGTTCATATTCGACATCTTGTCCTCAGCTTCATTCTCGTTCTTTCTTCTTGATATAATCTTTTTCTTCCCCGTCTTCCTCTTCTTATCCTTATTCTTATTAACATTCCTCTTCTTCCTCTTTTTCTAGTCTTTCTACCTACCTTCTTCCTTTACTTCTTTTTCTTGTTTTCCTTGTTTTCCTTCTTTTCCTTCCTTTTCTCTTTTTTCTTCTTTTTCTCCTTTTCTCCTTTTTCTCATTTTTCACATTTTCTCATTTTTCTCATTTTTCTCATTTTTCTCATTTTTTTCCTTCTTCTCCTTCTCCTTCTTCTCCTTCTTCTCCTTTTTCTCCTTCTTCTCCTTCTTCTCCTTCTTCTCCTTCTTCTCCTTCTCCTTCTTCTCCTTCTTCTTCTTCTTCTTCTTCTTCTTCTTCTTCTTCTTCCTCTTCTTCTTCTTCTTCTTCTTCTTCTTCTTCTTCTTCTTCTTCTTCTTCTTCTTCTTCTTCTTCTTCTTCTTCTTCTTCTTCTTCTTCTTCTTCTTCTTCTTCTTCTTCTTCTTCTTCTTCTTCCTTCGTCTTCTTCTTCTTCTTCTTCTTCTTCTTCTTCTTCTTCTTCTTCTTCTTCTTCTTTCTTCTTCTTCTTCTTCTTCTTCTTCCTTCGTCTTCTTCTTCTTCTTCTTTTTCTTCCTTCGTCTTCTTCTTCCTTCGTCTTCTTCTTCTTCTTCTTCTTCTTCTTCTTCTTCTTCTTCTTCTTCTTCCTTCGTCTTCTTCTTCCTTCGTTTTCTTCCTCCTTCGTCTTCTTATTCTTTTCCTCCATCTCCTACTTCGTCTTCTTCTTCTCTTCCTCCTTCTTCTACTTCGTCTTCTCCTTCTCCTCCTCCTCCTCTTTCTACTTCGTCTTTTTCTCTTCCTCCTCCTCCTCTTTCTACTTCGTCTTCTTCTCTTCCTCCTTTTCCTACATCCTCTTCTTATCTTCCTTCTCCTCCTGCATCTTCTTCTTTTTCTCTTCCTCATCCTATTACTTCCTCCTCTTTTCCTCCTTCTCTTCCTTCGACTTATTCATATTTTTCTTATTTTTCTTCTTCTTCCTACTATTCTTCTTCTACTTCCCAACCTGTACGCTCTTCTCTTTCCTTGTCTTTCCGCCACCGTTTCTGTCCCTTTTCATTTTCTTTCACTTGTCTTTTCTATTCTCTTCTCTTCATCACTTTCTGTCTCCCTCCCCTAACCGGAGTTTATCAATTCAATTATCTGCCTCCATTTCTATCAATCTTTCTGATGTATAAACCAATATATATATATATATATATATATATATATATATATATATATATATATATATATATATATATACATATATATATATATATATATATATATATATATATATATATATATATATTATATATATTCAATAAGTAATGAGAAAATGTCAGCAGAAACACTATTTTCATAAGCTTCATAATAATTACCTCTCGCATCTACATACTTCTACATGCGTCTCTCCTAATCCTGGAAGACCTCCTCAAAGTCCTTTTTCAGTAGTCCCTTCAGGTAACTTTCCGATGCCTCTTTCAGCTCCTCTTGTGACTGGAATCTGGTTCCCCTGAGGCTGTCTTTCATGCGTGGGAACAGGGATGTAGGATGGGTGTTGTACCACTTTATATTCCCCTGTCGGTCATCCAGGTCGTCACCAGCATTGACTTGTGGCATGGAGCATTGTCCTGGTGGAACCACCACTGACTACTCCTCCACTGCTGAGGCCTCTTCTTCCTCATCTTCTCCCTGAACCTTTTCAGAACAGTAAGGTAATATTCCTTATTGACGGTTTGACCATGAGGAGCCCATTCAACGTGAATGAGCCCCTGGGATTCAAAGAAAGGAATGACCATGGCCTTCTCTTGAGACCTGCTCACCTTTGCCATTTTTGGTCTGTGGGAGGTCGCGTGCTTCCACTGAGCACTCTGACGTTTGCTCTCAGGGTCGTAGGTGAACTACCCAACCGTCGTCGCATGTCACTACCTTATTCAGGAAACCTGAATGAGCCTCAATCATTTCGAGAATATCAGTGCATCATTCCACACGAAACTGCCTCTGGTCGTCGGAGAGGGTCTTTGGCACGAACTTGGCACAGTCTTTGTGGAGCTTCAGATCTTCGGTCAGAACTGTCTCTACTGTGCCAATACTAATACCAATAGTTTCAGATGTCATCCTCACAGATATTCGACGGTCTTGCATCATTAACCTTTGCACTTCCTCAATGTTTTCCACCTTGTTTTCCCTTTTCGGTGCTCTAAATCTGGGTTCGTCCTCAACCTGTTAATTTCCTTTAGAAAATCTGTTAAACTACCGATAGAAACTTGCTTGACTCACCTGTTGATCCCCATAGGCCTCCTTTAACATTCCATAAGCTTCTTGTTTGGTTTTCTTAAGTTTAACACAAAAATTGATGGCGTAACGTTGCTCCATGTTTCCCTGCATCTTCACAAGTGTTCACAGATCGGCAAACCGAATCAGACTGGTTCCACAACTTTCACAGCTGCATTCAGACCTACAAATATAGAAAGTTGCTAGCTAGTCATTTGTAAAATATATGTATGTGTACTTCACCATGAAGTAGTATTTTGATCAAATTATATTTAATGTCTCGCCTGATATTTTCTCATTACTTATATATATATATATATATATATATATATATATATATGTGTGTGTGTGTGTGTGTGTGTGTGTTTGTGTATATATATATATACATATATATATATATATATATATATATATATATATATATGTATGTATTCTGTTAAAAGTTAAAAACGACAGCAAAAGAATTATTAATTAACTTTTTCCGCGAGCTCTCAAGCTCGCGAAAAGTAGATTTCTGGCAGGGGGAAAGGGAGTAAATCAAATCTCGAAAACTCATAGGAAACAAAAGTTATAATGAACACAAAAAATACAGCACACAGTAAACTAAATACAATAAAAGACAAGGAATACAACAAAAAACAAAATACAAGCAGAACAAATTTCAAAACGTTTCGCAGATCTTTCTGCATCCTCAGTTGATGTGAATCAGAATGGAAAAGGGAGCATATTTTAACACTACATTACACTACATTCGGACGAAAGAAAGTATAATAATATAAATAATAATAAATAAGATAAATAGATAAATAAGTAAAGTTAAATAATAAACAAACAGATATATAGTAGATAATGAATTGACAGATGAATAATAATAAATGGTAATCAAAGAAATAATGATAAACAGACAGATAATAATAAACAAACAAATAAGTAATATAATATGAATGGCAAGTATCTACCTAAAATCTTAAAGCTTCGAAGCGAATCACATTACAATGCCTCTGCAGCAAGTTTATTCCATTTATTAACTACACGGTTGGTGAAGTTGCTCCTACCCATTTTCAAATTAAATATATTTCCTGACAGTTTGAGACCATTATTTCTTGTCGGATTCTCATTTAGTGATTTTTTTTTGTCACATTTTACGTTGGTAATCTCCTTTAGAATCTTAAAGACTTGTATCAAGTCACCTCTGAGTCCACAATCTTTTAAGGAAAACAGATTAATATGTTTTAGTCGATTTTCGTATGATTTATTTCTTATATTTGAAATCAGTTTTGTGGCTCGCCGTTGTACTTTTTCCAATCTGTCAATATCTTTAATGAGATTCGATGACCATACGAAAACAGTATATTTCAAATGTGGACGAAATAACGATTTATATAGCTTGTTAATGAGACATGAACTTTTGAAGTCAAAGGATCGCGCGATCAGTTCTAGAATCTTATTTGCTTTCTCAGAGGCTGAAATACACTGTTTAGATGATTTGAGGTCGTTACTGATATTTACGCCGAGATCCTTTTCACTATCTACTTTTGTTAACGATTTTCGAAACAACTTGTAATCGTACTTACTGTTTTTTTACCTATGTGCACAACCTTGCATTTACTTGTGTTAAATTTCATTAGTCATTTTTAAGACCATTACTGTAATTTATCTAAATCTTCTTGAATATCTAATTGATTTAAGTGATCATTTGCCATTACGCACAATTTTGTATCGTCAGCAAATTTGGAAACAATAGATTTTAGTCCGTGGTCTACATCATTTATATATACTATGAAAAAAGTAGCCCAAGAACAGAACCCTGAGGAACTCCACCATTAAGAACAACTCTCTGATTTTGATCATTCAACAAATTTCTAGTCCAACTTAATAGGCTACCACTTACTTCGTATAAAGCTAATTTAGTAAGTAGCCTTTCGTGAGGGACGGTATCAAAAGCTTTTGCAAAGTATTTTTTAAATCTCTCTGTATTATTACATAACTTTGATAGTCATTAGATACACACGAGTATTTGTATCTCTTATAAGCCTGTCTCTTTTTAGCAATACTTTTTTCAGTTTCTTTGTTGAGCGAGCCTGATTTTGGGGGCATCTGTCCTTAAACGGGATGTAAGTATGAATCATCTTAGAAAGCGTATTTTGAAATATTTCCCACATCTAATCTACGGGTCTTTCGTTTAATTTTGCCTTCCAATCTGAAAGCTGAAGCTCCTGGTGTAGTCCTATGGACTGCGCTTTACTAAAATCGGGTATTGTAGATACAAAAGTATCTATTCCAAAATTTCTTAGCATTTTGAATCTAAGTTGTGAACGCTATTTGCAATAGTTTCATCAACATATACATCGGTTATCATGCTTTCACAGATAGTGATCAATAGATCAAGTAAGTTTCTATGACTTGTCGGCTCTTTTATATGCTGAACTAAGTAGTTGTCACCGAGAAAATCTTTCAAGCGACTTCCTATATGACCATATATATATATATATATATATACATATATATATATATATATATATATATATGTATTTATATCTGTGTGTGTGTGTATATGTATATGTATATGTATATACATATGTATATACATATATCTATATATCTCTCTATATATGTATATATATATATATATATATATATATATATATATATATATATATATGTAGAATCTGCAACCGGATAGCTGTCATTTATTTATTTATATGTCTATTTAGGTATTAATTTATACACTTATATATTAGTTAATGATTTATTTACTGAGGCATTAATTTATATACTTGTTCGTTTACTTATTTCCAAGTTAGCTTATCTCTTTATTTCTCTATCAACCGATGTCTGTTAACCTTCCAGCCTGAATTCCTTCCTCTTTCACGTGCACACGTTGAGGGCATGCCTGTGCATTCACGGTGCGTATATTTTACAGTTTACAAGGTAAACATGCCAGAGATTGCAACAAGCGTCAAAGTTACCGTGGTATGCAGGCACGCCCTGGATCAACATGGGCAAAAAAGTCACACAGAAAAGCAGGGGACAAGGGCACACCAGGGGGGAAAAATTTATGGACAGACGAGATACACAAACTTAGAAATAAGCACATACATGCAACCGCCCTTAGCCCAAGTTTTGGGTGCCTGTGCATGCCTGTGCAAATTAGATGTTCGTGCGTGTATATGTGATTATATATATATATATATATATATATATATATATATATAAATATATATGTATATATATACATATATATATATGTATATCTATACATACATATTTACATACATACATACATACATACATACATACATACATACATACATACATACATACATACATACATACATACATAACAGGTCCATTCAAAAAGTAACCGATCTTGCTCCATAAAGAATAGAATTGTGTACATTTCACAAATTTTCTTTAATCACCTTCAAAGTACTCCCCTTGGGAGTGCAGAAACTTCACCCACGGGTGCTGCCACTGCTGATAACATCTGTAGAATTTCGAATTTGAGTGTTGTAGAGCTCTGCCGTCGCTTTTTTCACAATTTCCTCTCTCGACTCAAAGTGTTTCCCTTTCATGGTTGTTTTAAGTTTAGGAAACAGCCAGAAGTCACAAGGCGCCATTTCTGGAGAGTAGGGAGGGTGTCGAAGAAGTGGAGTGCTGTTTTGGGCCAAGTTTGGTACAGGTAGGCAGAATGAACAGGCACATTGTCATGTTAAAGTTACCAGTTTCGCGCCGCCTTCATTTCCCGTCGTTTTCGTCGTACATCATCGAAGGTGTCGCATAACCTCCAGATAGTAATCCTTATTGATTCTCCTGCTGGTGCGTATTCACGGTGGGCACTACCGCTGTAGTTAAAAAAAAAAAAAAATAAATAAAAAAAAAAACATGTAAACATCACCTTGACGTTCCTGTGAACCTGCTATGTCTTTTATTCTATTTTTTTTTTCTTGGTGATGTCTGATGCTTCCACTGTGATGACTGAACATTTTATTCCGGGTCTTCATAAAGTCAGAATCACTGTTACCACAGTCAAGGAAGTCTTGTGCAATTTCCAGGCGGTGTTGTTGTTGTTGTTGTTGTTGTTGTTGTTGTTGTTGTTGTTGTTGTAAGGAACTGAATTTTTAAGGTGACTGGCCTTGCTGAGGGCTTGATCCAAGAACCAGGACGGGTGTACCAAATTCAAAAGTTGCCTTTTAATGAGGTCAATCTCCCGGTCCAATAATCTAGGACTACAAATCCTAAAAGCTCTCAAGAAAAGGCCAGAGGCAACACTCTTCTTGACTTTGTCGGGATGGTTGCTGAAAAAGTGGAGATAGCTACCTGAATGGGTGGGTTTTATATAAACTGTAAAAAATAATTCTCCATCAATCCTTCTAATTAAAGTGTCTAGGAAAGGGATCTGATGACCCTCTTCCCATTCTTTTTTGAATTTGATGTTAGGGGATAATTGGTTCAACTTGTCCAGAAATACCTAGAACGCACCTCACCTATCATCCCACGCTGAGAAAATGTCATCAACGTAACGGAACCAAATCATCTCAGGCGGTTTGATGGTGGGTAACAGAGTGCACTCAAAGTACTCCATGTAGAAGTTAGCCAAAACAGGAGATAAATTAGAACCCATGCTGCAACCGAATTTCTGTCTAATAGATTGGTCCTGGAAGGAAAAGACATTGGAGGAAACACAAAGGCGAACTAGATCAATGATTTTGTTGACTGGAAGGGGGAAATTGTCCTGGAACGGTTGCAGTCTGGTTTCTAAAAATGAAAGAACATCATCAACATTAACGTTAGTAAAGAGAGAGGTTATGTCAAGACTGAGTAACTTGGCTTCCTGTTTAAGTCCAGCTGTAGTTTTAGAATAAAAAATGTTGAATCAGCCTTAATCGAAGACTGTCCGAACTTGAACATCTCCAAAGGTCAATGTTCCCCGTACATAATCTCACGACCATCTGTGATCCACTTGGATAAGAATTATCACCCTCCTGATCCAGCTTCCCTCCCGCTTCACTCCTGACCTCACACCTCCACCCACACATCCCCTCACCTCTGACTCCACCCAGCGTGGCGGATTGTCCTGTTTTAGCTCTGCTTGTTCCAATTCTACTCACATCTCAATTGTACTTATTTCTCTGCAAATACTTGTAATCTGTACTTTCCTGAAGAGGGCTATAGCTATTAGCCGAAATATAGAAAGTTACACTTTCTTCTAAATTTTCCTTTTATGCCGACTGTGTTTTCTTCGTGATTATTACACACACA
>NC_134784.1:82028544-82031044 GCF_046742065.1 Oratosquilla oratoria | reverse complement strand
AGCAGGCATTCATAGATTGGCTACAAATTAGAACGAAGGAATCGTATTAGAGGTACAAAGTAAAGAGAAGGGAAGTTAAGCATAGGATAAAGGAAGCAAAGAGGAGAGCAGATGTGAAATGGGGTATGAGTTTGACAGAAATTTTTGAAATAAATAAATAGATGTTTTGGAAGGAAATTAAACGAGATAGAGGAGGCGAATCAAGTAGAGAAGAAAAGGTTAAAGGTGCAGATGGAGAGATGACAATGAAAGAGAAGCCAGTGAGAGGAAGGTGGGCAGAGTATTTTAGGGAGTTGCTAAATGTGAAGGAGGATGGGGAAGGAAAGGTAGTTGCAGTGGGAAGCGTTAAGAAAATGAGAGTAATGAGTGAGGAAAATGGAGGAGAAATAGGGAAGGATGAAGTGAAAACAGATGTTAAGATGATGAGAGCAGGTAAGGCACCTGGGTTGGATGGATACCATGCAGAATGTCTGAAGAAAGGAGATACAGTGATGGTGGACTGGTTGGTGAGGTTATTCAATGTTTGTCTAAGAAAGGGGAGAGTGCCGGAGGACTGGAGGAGTACCTGTATAGTTCCACTTTACAAGGGAAAGGGGCACAAGTGTGAGTGTAGTAGTTTCAGAGGGATCAACTTGTTGAGTGTAGTTGGGAAGGCTTATGGGAGGGTCTTGATTGAGAGGATTAGGAGAGGAACAGAGGGAGCAATTTGTGAGGAACAGTGTGAGTTTAGGACAGGTAGGGGTTTTGTAGATCAGATTTTTGTGGTAAGACAGATATGTGAGAAAGCTATAGGAAAAGGTAAGAATGTTTTTTGGGCCTTTATGGACCTGGAAAAGGCTTACGACAGGGTAGACAGAAAGACACTGTGGGAGGTACTGCAGATATATGGGATAGGAGGAAAGCTGTTAAGAGCAGTCAAGAGTTTTTATGAGAGTAGTAGAGCTTGTGTTAGAATTAGGAATGGAGAGAATGAATGGTTTGAGGTAAAGGTGGAACTTCGTCAGGGATGTGTTATGTCGCCCTGGCTGTTCAATCTTTACATGAATAGGGTGGTGCGAGAGGTGAATACAAGGGTAGTGGGTCAGGGGTTGGAGATGATTAAAGAAAATGGAGAAAATTGGGAGGTGAGCCAGTTGTTGTTTGCTGACGACACTGTACTTGTGGTAGGATCAGAGGAGGGATTGAGGAAGTTAGTGACAGAGTCTGAGAGCGTATGTGAAAGAGGGAAGCTGAAGATAAATGTGGGCAAAAGTAAAGTGATGAGATGTACAAGGGAGACAGTGACAGCAAGCTGGAAGTGAGCATTAAGGGTGAAAGACTGGAGAAAGTGGATAGTTTTAGATACTTCGGTGCGTATGTGGCAGAAATAGGAGGGGTGGGGGTGGAGGTAGAATGTAGATCGAGAAAAGCGAGTAAATGTTTTGGTGGATTGAAAACTGTAGTGAGAAATAGATATCTGGGAATGGATGCTAACAGGAGATTAGATGAAGGAGTGATTGTGCCAACAGAAATGTACGGGGCAGAAACATGGAACATGAGAGAGGAAGAGAAAAAAAGTTTGAATGTGTTTGAGATGAAATGTCTGAGAAGTATGATAAGGGTTATTAGGCTGGATAGTGTAAAAAATGAGGGGGTGAGTAGGAGAATAGGGGTGGAAAGGGAACTGGGAGATAGGGTTGATGAAAGAGTATTAGGATGGTTTGGACACATGGAAAGAATGAGTGAAGAAAGATTAGTAAAAGAAGTGTGGAAGGCAGAGGTGGAAGGAGTGAATATGAGGGGGCGTCCCAGGATGAGATGGATGGATGGGGTGGAAGGGGCATTACAAAAGAGAGGAAGGTCTGTTGAGGAAGAACGGGAGAGGACAGAAGATAGGGATGAATGTAGAGGAGTTGTGTATAGATGATGCTGTGATGCATGAGGGAGAGTGGGTGGGGGATGGGGGGTGAGGAAGTATGTATGGGAAAAAAATTGACGGAGCCCGAAGGGATTTCTCCCCGTCTTCTCCTTTTATGCATGGGGGAGGGGGACGGAGAGGGGCGGTCGCCAAATTTATGAAGCGGCCTTGCTGTGGATATGCTGTGTCTTGCGACACTGCTTCTAACCCAGGGCAGTGGACGGGATGCAGGGATGACCCGTCATCCAGGAGGTGCCAAGATGGGAGGGAGGGAGGGGGGTGGAGGGGAGTGGAATATATAGGAAATGGAATGGGTGGAAATGGTTTCTATGCCTTTTTCTTTGTGGCTACCCCCCATGTAGGGGAAAAAAGCCTTTGGTATATGTATGTATCTACATATATATATATATATATATATATATATATATACATATATATATATGTATATATATACACATATATATATACATATATATACATTTATATGTATATATATATATATATGTATATATATATATATATACATATATATATGTGTGTATATCTATCTATCTATCTATCTATCTATCTATATATATATATATATGTATATATATATATACA
>NC_134784.1:82016044-82023544 GCF_046742065.1 Oratosquilla oratoria | reverse complement strand
CTATCATATACTCATTTATCTTTCTATTTACTTATCTATCTATTATCTATTATATACTTATTAATCAATTGCTTGATTTTTTATCTATTTATTTGTTTATTTATTAATTTACTTATTTATTAATTCATTTAGTGTGATTATTTGTTTCTATATTTCTTTCTTTCATTTGAATCCTCTCTCGGTAGAAGGTGACTCAATCACGACAACTCTTGAGCTGTTCTTCAGCTGAATAAAAGCGTCTGTTATTAGCAAGATTAGAATAACTTGCAACACGGGAGTAACAGAAAATGCAGCATCCAAGAGACCCGCGTTTTATACTAGAAGCCGGGCCTCAATTGTTAGTGTTGCAATATGATTGAAGGAAATATTCAATCACTTAGATGTCCAGCGTGCACACGCACTCACGCATGTTTTTTAGCTACAGGGTGTCAGATCACAACCTCTCCAGAAAACTCTCGGAGGACCTCTTATTGTGTCAGACCCCACCCACGGCCAGTTGGCCGAGTGCGAAAGGACACCTGCAGCGCCAATGCCAACTACAAGTCGTCATACGACCGATATCATTTTCTATGTGTTTCCATTGCTTATGTATATTTGTATGTCCAAGTTATTGTATTATTTCTTATCTTCCATGAGCATTAACCTCACTGTGGTAAGTGGTAGATGAGCCGAGAATCAGTTGCAAGATGATTGAAAGAAATATTCAACCCCTTAGATGTCCAGCGTGCAAACGCACTCACGCACGCATTTTAGCTATAGGATGTCAGATCTCGACCTCTCCAGAAAACTCCCGTGGGACCTCCTATTGTGTCGGGTCTCACCCTCGGCCAGTCGGCCGAGCGCGAAAGGACATCTGCAGCTCCATTGCCAACTGCAAATCATACGACCGATATAATTTTCTATGCGTTTCCATTGCTTGTATAGATATAAAACCTATACATGAATACCGAGTGTCCATACTCAATTCATGTATTGTACATCGTAGAAGAAGATTAAGCAGTAGATAGTAGAGAATAAGTTGTATATACCTTTTTAATTTGGCAACAGCCACAATTTTAAATTGTATGTAATTAGCACCATTGACAACCGCCAGTGTTTTCCTCTTGAACTAGACGGAGAGATTAAAGAAAACAAACCACAATTTCGTTTCTCTCAACACCTCCAAACTCTATGTAGACTACAAACAAATCTACATTAGAATTTTTATGAAGTAATCATGAAAATAAAATATCGGAGATTATTACATTGATATCTTCTACTGACGTCAGTGTCAAAAAACGACAGAGAAACTTTCTGAATAAAATTGCCAAAAATGTAGATGAAATTTTTGTACGGGACACTAAACTTAAGCCCCTTCACATTCAATATTCTTGTCAAATGTTGTCAATTTGAAAAGCTGGAAGACGACTTTGCTTACATTATTCTACACTTCCCGAAGGATGATTTAATAGCATGTCTAAAATTCATATAAGCTTAACTTCTCTTAATTCGCCATTCAGCTTCTCAATAGATGGCACAATAATGATTTGACATTTGGAGATTCGAAAGATAAGAAAATATAACCTAAGTCATTTCTACTCAAACGAACTCACTTGAGTCGCATATGTGTGACAAAGTTATTCTTTGATTCTTTTCTTAAAGGTTTCTTGTGAGCTGAATAAATTACTCAGGAATCAGCCAGAACAAAATTATTAAATGGAATGATAAATTTAGGTGGAATAATCAAGATCGAGATAGATATTGGGCTGCCACAGACACTAGTTTATTTATCTGCGCTCTTATCCTTATGGGCAGCTCATGCCATTGTTATACGTTATTCTTCTTTTTCGTGTGTTATCCTCTGCTTGTTTCACACGTGTCGACATTTCACCCTGCGCCGTAGACGACACGACGTCGTGCACTCAAATAACCATGGATGTCTATGGACGTTTACACATGTCACGACCGCAACCACAGGTGAAAGTGCCCATAGACGTCCATGGTTATTTGAAAGCACGGCGGAAAGTCGATACGTGTGAAACGAGCAGGGTTAAGAGGAAAAATGTATATTCATACCAGGAATCACCTCGGCTGACTTCATGTGGATATTAAAGTTTTTCATTGGGTATCATGCTTAGCTGACTCCACCCTCCGTTAACTTGGAGCCTGCTGATTGGTCCTACTCTGCCTACGCCCCCATCCTTCATGTGACGTCATGCACATCCTAGACGAATATTCTTAGCCAGTTTTGCGCAGACCTACACCTTGACATTCTTCTTGGATCCTTTGAGTCAAAGAATCCTTTGGGTCAAAGGCTCTAAAATATAAACATTGACATAGTCAAGAACTCTTCCAGTTTTCTTCTAACCTGAACAAAATCGACTAGTATCACCTAGAACAGCATTTCCTAACCTTGGTTGCTGAAATCAATTACAGGGAGAACTGGGAAGCGATGCATACATACGCTTTCTTCTATCCTTTTAGTAATAAGATATTAATTACTGTGTGCTAGAGTGCTTAGATCTAACTACAGAGGATACGAGGAATGGATAGGATAGGAAATGTTGAATTCTAGAGCAAAACCCTGAATAGGAACAAAAACATGGGTAGATTAATAGAATCACACTTAACTCGTTTATGTTTGGTGTTTTCCCTCGTCTTGAATAAAGTCGTCTGGTGTTAGTTACGAAAAAGTACCTAAGCTGTAACCCAGGTGTAGCTGGGTTATGAATATCAAGATCACCCACATCAAGGACATAGAAGCATGAGAAGAAATTAAAAACTTATATTCTTAACAAATTGGTGTCATTCTAATTCACGAATATATGTAAAGACCAGAGATAGACTTGATTTTTTTTTACAAGGTAGCATACGATATATTAATACAATATATATTTGCAGATAATGTGTTTGTGTGTGTGTGTGTGTGTGTGTGTGTGTGTGTGTGTGTGTGTGTGTGTGTGTGTGTGTGTGTGTGTGTGTGTGTGCGTGTGTGTGTGTGTGTGTGTGTGTGTGTGTGTGTGTGTGTGTGTGTGTGTGTGTGTGTGTGTGTGTGTGTGTGTGTGTCTGAGTGTGTGTGTGTGTGTGTGTGTGTGTGTGTGTGTGTGTGTGTGTGTGTGTGTGTGTGTGTGTGTGTGTGTATGTGTGTGTGTGTGTGTGTGTGTGTGTGTGTGTGTGTGTGTGTGTGTGTGTGTGTGTGTGTGTGTGTGTGTGTGTGTGTGTGTGTATGTGTGTGTGTGTGTGTGTGTGTGTGTGTGTGTGTGTGTGTGTGTGTGTGTGTGTGTGTGTGTGTGTGTGTGTGTGTGTGTGTGTGTGTGTGTGTGTGTGTGTGTGTGTGTGTGTGTGTGTGTGTGTGTGTGTGTGTGTGTGTGTGTGTGTGTGTGTGTACGTGCGCGTACATGCATGGGTGCGTTCGTGTGTGTACATCATTCCTTTTCCAAAAAATTTCATACCCCCATACTGCATATGTAAACGATGTTTCAGATAAAAGATTATCTCTCAGTAGTAAATTCCAAAAGTCGTTCTGATAACATACTACACTTTGAAAAGTGTTGATGCTAGAATAAATGTTAATGTATGTCTTTCTTCATTGCAGGTAAATTCAATGGTGCATGGAATAGATGCCTGTTTTGGAGACTTCGAGAAGGTAGTACGTTGTTCTGGTTCTATATACATTTTATACACACACATTGTTCTTGCCATTGCCTTGCCCAGAGAGTAAGAAGCGTACTTCATTGTTTACCCTATCATCATGAAGAAAGTCAGGATCCTCTTCGATCTTGTTTTTGAACCACATTACAATACGTTTTGCTATGTCAGCTGGTGTGATTTATTGTTTGATCTGGATATTGTATGAGTACAGCTAAAGATCCTTGATCATGATTCTTTGCACTAATGCACCTGAAAGACCCAAATCTAGGCTACGTATTTGGAGGTACTTTATTGGACTCTTTCCAGCAGAATCTCTTACCGCATCCACATTGTCAAGAGATTCTCCAATATTTTTATTTCTCCCTCCTTGTTGAGGTTGTTTACTGATCCTGTGGCTTGAAATTTGTGTACTCAAACTTGGATTTTCTGGGGATAGTTGTTAAACTTCCTGCAAAATTGTACCTGCAATGTTTTGAATGATTTTGTCCCCAAATATGTAGGAACACAAGAAATTTTTCCCACCTGTTCCAAGCCATTTTGACTGATAATCATTGGCTGTCACGGTCTCCTCTCTTCAAATCTATAAAGAAAAAGAACGAGAGCATTGATATTGACAGAATTATTAGCAGTGACATGGGCTCCATTTAATTTGAGACATTTTGTGTTCGGAAAGGTAAAAGTCTTAAAAAGGCCGACCGCAGACTAGCTTCAGGAATACAGCAAATGATTTATAGAAAATAGAAATGTCGATATTATTAAATGCTAAGAAGGAATGATAAAAAGATTATACGAATTTTACCAAGAACTTGGTCATATATCACAGATCAGTCGGTAATTTTTTGTAGCCAGAAGTCCTGGTCTGTAAAGTATGAAAGAAAAACACCTGAGTAAGATGATATATTTTAATAAATCTTAAAAAAAGAAAATAAGAAAGGAAGTTCTTTGTAGATTATTTCAACTACATACCCAGTTTCTGGGAAGCGTCTTCAAGTCACGCATTGATTTTGCTCCGAACGAAAATATATCAGGAAGACATTAGTAATTATCAACCAATTAGTTTGATGTCAAATATACATAAATCATTTTCTAAGATTTTTACAAATAAAGTGAATCACTTCTTAGATGAAAATACCCCAAGAGAACAGATAGTTGTTAGAATTGGACAATCTACGATGCATCTCAGGCAATAAATAAGTTAATCAAGAAAGCGACAGAATATAATAAATCTTTTGTCTTTACCTCATGTACATTATAATAAGGCCTTTGACCCTGTAGAAGAAAAATGACAGTTCTATCCTGCTTACGCAAATAAGGTACGGATGAGAATATCGCATTCCACAGAACATTTATGCAAAAGTTGCCGTTGTATAAAAAATACATAACATACAGTAAATATATATAAACACGTTGTCAAAGGAGTTCAACAATCTAATACCCTCTCAGCCAATTTATTCATAACGTGCTTGGTAGTGATTTTCAGAGAATTGAGCAGAGAAGAGACACATTTGATCCTGGGGGACATTTTAATCATCTTTGCAGATCACATTCCTGTTTAAGAAACAGCAGAGCAGTGCAAGGTGTACCAAGTGAGGTAACAAGGAAAGACTCGAGTAGATTTGAAAAGTAATAGAAATAAAATCGAAGTCGAATTTATTTCGAGAGTTCAAAGTTAAGCAATTATATTCGATGGTGATAATCTCGAAATATTGAAAAATAAAGTTATTGGGACCAGCCAATAAAACTAATTAGGAATTGTGAAAATCAAACAAGAAAGCGTGTCATAATTGATTGGAAAATCTTTGGTATATACAAAGACATCATGAAAGGCTCTTCACCCGCAAGTCTGTATATAATCCCAGCAATGATCTTTGAACATAAGACATAAAAATTGACGGAGGCGATAAAAACAATGCAAAGGAGTGTACAGATAAGAAAGAGATCACCATTGGAACTAACGCCGAGAGAGAGGAAGAGAGCAAACCAGATGAGAGAAAGGAGGAAGAGACACAATACAAGTGTGTTACTGACTGGACGACGTGAGGAAGAAAGCATGGAAGAGAAACACCAGCCAATAGGAAATTTTCAGTCCTAATATATATACATATACATATACATATACATATACATATACATATACATATACATATACATATACATATATATATATATACATATATATATACATATATATATACTGTATATATACATATATATATATATGTATACATATATACATATATATATGTACATATATATATATATATATATATATATTTATACACATATGTATATATATACATATATATATATATGTATATATATACATATATTGATATATAAATGTATACATAAATGTGTATATATATATATATATATATATATATATATATATATATATATATATATATATATATATATATATATATTAGCAAATAAATCACTTGAACACGTGATCAGAAATATGCTGGTAACGACTTAAGAAAAAGAAACACAGAAATCCCAAGCGCTTTCGTGTAATTCGCATCCTCAGGGGAGAATACAGACAAAAGTACAATACATAGATAATATAAACGGAAAAGTGTAAACCCAAGAGAGGTGACAAGGCATCATACGAAGAAATATAGGAGAGGTCACAGGGCACCACACGGGAAAAAATTAGGAGAGGTCACAAGGTCCCACACGGAACTATGCCATTTGTCCACTCTTGGGGTTAACCAAAATCTCCTATACCGAATTGTTTGCAAATGTTCTTAATTATGTAATTATCTAATTTATACAAACCATTACTTATGTTCAAATTGACTGACTCAGTTTGTTTGATAAGGCTACTTTCAATGATGTTCCTGTTAACAACAGGATTACATGATAAAATTGACGATGCCTTAGTCCAGTCTATACAATGATTATGATCCCTCATGTGCACAAATAAAGCATTAGAGTCTTGTCCTGTTCTGACACTATATTTATGTTGCTTTATTCTAGTTGAGAGATCTTTACCTGTTTGCCCTACATAAAAATTCCCACAATCTTTACAAGGAACCTTGTATATGCAGCCACATGAATTTTTTGGAGAGTTCTTAATAATCAATTTCTTGAATGTGCATGAATTGTTGAAGACTACATTAACATTCCATGTTTTGAGTAAATGAGGAATCTGAGAAAGACTTTCACTAAATGGCAAGACTAAAAGATTCTTGGTTTCAAAGGGAGGTGTAGGTTGATTCCTATAAAAAGTTTTCTTGGCTTTTTTGAGAGCGTTATTTATAAAAGTCTTAGGGTACTTTAAGCTTAAACCAATGTTGAAAATATTTTCAAATTCCTCATCAATAAATTCCGGGCTGCATATGCGTAGAGCACGTAAAAACATTGAGGAGAACACTGAATATTTGACTTTGTTGTGGTGACCAGAGTAGTAGTGGACATATGACATTACATTAGTAGGTTTCCTATAAATACTGAATTTAAAACTATTGCCTTCTCTATGAATAAGACAATCAAGAAAAGGCAATTTACAATCAATTTCTGATTCTACTGTGAAATTAATAGAAGGAGCTAAGTTATTAAGTGAAACTATAAATGTGTCCAAATTTTCTGTACAAGGCCACAGGCATAAAACATCATCTACATATCTGTACCAAACAGCCTGAGATGGTAAAATATTACTTAGTAACCTCTTTCCAAAAAATTCCATATATAGGTTACTTAACACTGGCGAAAGGGGATTACCCATTGCCATACCAAATTTTTGAATGTAATATTCACCATGAAATTCAAACTTGCAATCCTTGATACATAACTTGATGAGTTCTATACAAACCACAGGTGAAATCGGTAAGGACAACTCATCTATGGTCTCCGTGAGATACACAT
>NC_134784.1:82006044-82008544 GCF_046742065.1 Oratosquilla oratoria | reverse complement strand
GCTTAGATAACACATTTTTAGAAAAATCTGAGTGGGAGAGGGACTTGGGAGTTCTGGTGAGTCCGGACCTTAAAACCAGGAAGCAGTGTATTAGCGCCAGAAATAAAGCTAACAGACATTAGGTTTCATTGCTAGGACGGTAACGAATAGAAGTGCAGAGGTAATAATTAAACTCTATCTAGCGATAGTTAGACCCATCCTTGACTATGCGGTACAGTTTTGGTCTCCGTCCTATAGAATGGACATAAATTCACTAGAATCAGTACAGAGAAGAATGACCAAAATGATACATGGACTCAGAAATTTGCCTTACGAAGAGAGGCTTAGGTACCTTAACTTACACTCTCTGGAAAGACGCAGAGTGGCGGGGTGATCTAATAGAAGTGTTCAAGTGGATCAAAGGTTATAACAAGGGTGATGCAAACAAGGTCATCATAATAAAACAACAGGGCAGGACTCGCAGTAATGGGTATAAACTGGACAAATTTAGATTTAAGAAGGAAATAGGCAAGAATTGGTTTACTAATAGGGTGGTCGATGAATGGAATAAACTTAGTAACCATGTAGTAAGCGCTGAAACTATCAATTGTTTTAAAAAACGATTAGACAACTTTATGGATGGGGATGACAGGTGGTGATAGATACGGAGCTGCCTAGTGTAGGCCTTGTGGTCTTTTGCAGTCTCCTTCATTCTTATGTTCTTATGAGTCAAAGGCCTTCTCGTAATCTACAAAAGCTAAACAGAGAGGTATGTTGAATTCTGTCGGTTCTTGATTAGTTGGTTCATCGTCTGCAAATGGTCTAGAGTCGAATATCTGCCCCTAAAACATGCCTGTTCTCTCGATTGGTTTCCATTTAAAACTTGACTTAATGTATTTGTATGGATCTTGTAGAATACTTCATATACATTTGATAGCAAGCTAATTGGTCGATAGTTACTAAGATCATTTTGGTCTCCTTTTTTATGAGGCAAAATCACTGTAGCATTGAACCACGATTCAGGAACGCTTTCTTGACGTAAGCACTGAGTGTACAACTGAGCTAACTTAATATGAACTTCTTTCCCTGTTTTTCTTCAAGAGATCTATCTATATACTATCTTCCCCAGGTGCTTTTCCTCGTTTCATACTTTTTAGAGAAAATTCTACTTCTTCTTGTGTAATCTCTGGTACACTAATAACGTCTACAGATGAATTTACTGACTCAACTACTGTTTTCGACGAGTAAAGTTCTTGGTAAAATTCTTTTACTCCTTTTACCATTCTGTCTCTGCATTTAATGATTTATCCATTTCTATCTTTCAAACATATCATTTGCTGTCTTCCTAAAGCATGTCTGCGCTCAATCCCTTTAATACTTTTACCTTTTCGAATAGTTTCCTCTATTTCATCTATGTTTCTCTTTCTTTTCTCCAATCTCTGTCTTTCGTTAATAAGCTTGTTTAGTTCTATTCTTTCTATTTTGTCTCTCCTACTTTTGAACTGCATAGTTCCTCTTCTTTTAATTAGGTCATTTGTAGCTTTGGAGTATTTATTTTCTCTAATACGTTTTGTACTTCCTACTTTCTCTGTCGATTCCCTAATGATATTCACTAAATTCAAATTTATGTCTTCGAAGGTGTCCTTGTTAGTTCTTAGAGTTTCGAGAAAAAGAAATAATTTCTAATTTAAATTTCTTCGTATTATCCTTAACCTTTGCAAGACTTATTTTCTTTTTTAAAACTAGTTTATTTCTCTTGGCTCTGAAATTTAATTCAGCTGTGCAACCTACCATTCTGTAGTCACTACCTATGTTCACTTTATCTATGACCGTAACATTGTTAACGCTCTTGCTCTCATCTCCTAATATGAAGTCTATCTGTTTTTTTGTTGTTGTTCTATTTGGATTCTTCCAGGTCCATTTACGACCTACACGCTTTTGTTTCTCTTATGAGGTCTATTAGGGGCGGCTTCTTATCGTGGGCATCAACAAAATGCTAGTGGATGGCTCCGTTGTTACGGTGAGCTTGCAGGCGTCTTCTTAGTCTTCTGAGTTCATTGACATCCTGAGAACTTATGATCCTGACAAAGACATTGCCTCTATGGAAGTTGAGAGCCTCTTCACCCACGTTCCTGCTCAAGAAACTATAGAAATAATCCTGGACTACGTTTATCGATCAGGCCGAACCCCCCTTTCAGTACCCGAAAGGCTATTGAAGGAGATGCTAGAAGCATGTACGATGGAGGCACCTTTCCTCTCCCACAGAGGGAAATTCTTCCGTCAGGTGGATGGTGTTGTGATGGAATCACCCCTTGGTGTCCTATTTGCCAACATGTACACGGCTGCTGTAGAAACTAGGACCGTCAATAGTCACCATAGACCGAGGATCTACGCCAGATATATTGATGATATCTTCATTTCCGTAAGAGAAAGCAACGATATCAGGAAGTTAGCAGACACCCTCAAATATAATTCAGTCCTCAAATTTACCATTGAAGAAAGTAAGGACAAAACCCTTCCC
>NC_134784.1:81978544-81981044 GCF_046742065.1 Oratosquilla oratoria | reverse complement strand
CAGTTTTTGAATAAGCATACCGACCAATTACCCCCTAGAGA
Organism: Oratosquilla oratoria; assembly: GCF_046742065.1. Lineage (NCBI taxonomy): Eukaryota > Metazoa > Arthropoda > Malacostraca > Stomatopoda > Squillidae > Oratosquilla > Oratosquilla oratoria. The sequence goes on along the minus strand of NC_134784.1, from coordinate 81,981,003 downwards.
GCGGAAGGTCATTGTCAATTATCTTACGATGGTCGGGCGACATTAGGTCACAGTCGCCAAGGGGAGCTGAAGGTCATTGTCAATTATCTTACGATGGTCGGGCGACATCAGGTCACAGTCGCCAAAGAGAGCGAAAGGTCATAGACAATTATCTTACGATGGTCACAGTCGCCAAGGGTCACTGTTTCTACTACTTATATAGGGCGACATTAAGTCAATTTGTTGGATTACATTTTACATGATATTATCTTACTAATTTCTTGACAAATGAAATTATCAAGTTTGTACAAGCCTTTATGTAGGTTGGTATTTTGATTACTAGTGGTATGAATCAAACTGCACTCTATTAAATTTCTTGCTATTATGTTGTTGGTATAATAGATTGCCTGGGCATTACCCCAATCAACTGGATGATTATTTAATTCAATATGCTTGAATATACCACTAGAATTATTGCCATCCCTGACATTTTTCTTGTGTTGTTCAATTCTAATGTTTAAGGGTTTGGCAGTTTGACCTATGTAAAATTGATTACACATTTTGCAAGGAATTTTATAAATGCATCCTTTTTTGATTTCAATACTATTGTTGATAAGTTTATGTTTTACTGTACTATCATGTTTAAAAACTACCTTTACGTTAAACCTTTTTAATAATTCTGTGATACTTAACAAATTTTCTTGAAATGGTAAAATTAAAACATTATGATAATTGAAAGGTGATTTAGGCTGAGGAGTTAAAAATGATTTCCTTGCAAAATTGTAAGCAATATCAAGGAATTGCTTAGGGTATTTTAATTCTAGCCCAATGTTAAAAACATTTCTGATTTCTTCATCAATAAATTCAGGACTACAAATACGAAAAGCTCTTAAATACATTGAGGCAAATACTGTACGTTTAATATTATTTGGATGAGAAGAATAATAATGAATATATGAACTTACATTGGTTGGTTTACGATATACTTTAAATCTAAGGCTATTGTCATGACGTAGGATAGTGCAATCTAAGAAAGGTAAGGTACAATTTTTCTCAATTTCTAAAGTAAATTTAATAGAATCAACAAGGGTATTCAACTTAGTTAAAAAATTATGGACATTTTTATCTTCTGGCCAAAGACATAAGATGTCATCAATATACCTAAGCCAAGGGATGTTAGGGGGGAAGATTGTGCGTAATATTTTGGTTTAAAAAAATTCCATGTATAAATTACTTAAAACTGGGGATAAAGGGTTTCCCATACTCATGCCGAATTTTTGGGAATAGAAATTACCATTAAATTGAAACTTACAATCTTTGACACATAATTTAATTAGTTCAATCAATGTAGATGATGGCAACGGAAGAACATGTTTATTAAGTTCATCTTGAAGGTAAAATAATAAATCATCTATGGAAACTTTTGTGAATAAACTGACTATATCAAAACTAACCTATGTAAATTTATAATTAGGTTTAATATTATGGAGTTTGTATATTAAATCAGAAGTGTTTGTAACATGAGAAGAAGAGATTGTACCTACTAAAGGGCTAAGGATAGTAACTAGGCATTTGGAAAGCTTGTAAGAAGCGGAACCAATTGACGAAACAATAGGTCTAGCGGGGTTGTTACATTTATGAGTCTTAATGAGACCATACATATGTGGCAAAGGGGGACTAATTGAAGTGAATTTCTGTAAGAGGTCTCTATTCTTATGAAGCAGTTCTTTTAATTTCTTATTATAATAACTATTAACTACTTCTGTAGGATTTTTGTTAAGAAGTGTGTAAGTATTGTTATCATCTAATAAATCATTCATTTTTCTAAGATAATCATCCTTGTTTAAAATAACAACTGCATTAAACGTACAGTATTTGCCTCAATGTATTTAAGAGCTTTTCGTATTTGTAGTCCTGAATTTATTGATGAAGAAATCAGAAATGTTTTTAACATTGGGCTAGAATTAAAATACCCTAAGCAATTCCTTGATATTGCTTACAATTTTGCAAGGAAATCATTTTTAACTCCTCAGCCTAAATCACCTTTCAATTATCATAATGTTTTAATTTTACCATTTCAAGAAAATTTGTTAAGTATCACAGAATTATTAAAAAGGTTTAACGTAAAGGTAGTTTTTAAACATGATAGTACAGTAAAACATAAACTTATCAACAATAGTATTGAAATCAAAAAAGGATGCATTTATAAAATTCCTTGCAAAATGTGTAATCAATTTTACATAGGTCAAACTGCCAAACCCTTAAACATTAGAATTGAACAACACAAGAAAAATGTCAGGGATGGCAATAATTCTAGTGGTATATTCAAGCATATTGAATTAAATAATCATCCAGTTGATTGGGGTAATGCCCAGGCAATCTATTATACCAACAACATAATAGCAAGAAATTTAATAGAGTGCAGTTTGATTCATACCACTAGTAATCAAAATACCAACCTACATAAAGGCTTGTACAAA
>NC_134784.1:81951044-81956044 GCF_046742065.1 Oratosquilla oratoria | reverse complement strand
TTACGTTCCTCTTTTCCACTCTCTCTAGTACTACTCTATGCAGCTTCTGCCAATGGCTTCTTCCCTCTTACAAGAGAGGTAGCCAAGTCAAAGACACGCACCCACTCCAAACCACTCCACTCCCATCCACCACCCTTTCTTCCACCTCATCTTAGCTCCTCGTGGATGAAGGGTCATCCCGGTCTCATACCGACTACCCGGGTCGGAAGCAATGCAGTAAGACAATTGTAACCACATTTTTTTTTTTTTTTTTTAAGCTAGATTTGACTCGATTAAGGTAAGATAAAGAATTTCCACAAAAGATTTCCACACACACATATACACATATTTATATATATACATATATATATATATATATATATATATATATATATATATATATATTTTAAGATCCATGCGATGTTATTCAGCTGCGGAATGCTCGAAGACTAAAGCCAACTATCCCATTTCGTTTGAACGTGTGGTACTGTATCAGGTATTAGAATGAAATGAATATAAAAATAACATGATAAGCTATGAGCTGTTCAACTTTATTGGTAATGAAATCAAGTGAGATGAGAGCGATCGGTACTTAGGTAAATACATTGATGATATATAAACAAGGAGAACTATATTTTCTATATTTTGTATAGTGAATTGCACATTGCTACTGGAATTGATATGGACGAAATGGTGACGATTTTGTACATTTTGTCATCATTAAACTAATAAATTGTTTGAGCATGACGAGGGAGAGTATGTTGTTTTAGTGTATTAACCAATCGGTATATACATACGAAGTGCGCATAAATTGATAAATATTTACCCTCGGTAAAGAGAGAAAGTGTGTGTGTGTGTGTGTGTGTGTGTGTGTGTGTGTGTGTGTGTGTGTGTGTGTGTGTGTGTGTGTGTGTGTGTGTGTGTGTGTGTGTGTGTGTGTGTGTGTGTGTGTGTGAGTATGTGTGTGTGTGTGAGTATGTGTGTGTGTGTGTGTGTGTGTATGTGTGTGTTTGTGTGTATGTGTATGTGTGCGTGTATATATATATATATATATATATATATATATATATATATATACAAGGTAGGAAGCAGATCTTCCTTAATACATATAGAATTAAATTTGACCACTGCTTGTGCAAAAATAAGCTTCTTGTTAAAGGATTCAGTACTTATAATAGTGGATCTTTGTTCTTCATTAAGATTACCGAAGTTCATATTGTATATTACCACGTTTCACCCTTCTTAGAGCATTTTCAAGTACATCTAAATGATAATTATAATTGAGACATATATATCTATCTATATATATATATATATATATATATATATATATATATATATATATATATAACAACAGGTGAATTGGGAAAGCCTACACTAAACATCGATGAAAGATCAATGATCTTATGAGGGGATTATGTCCGTGGCGCTCCGTGGGGTGCTGGGAAGGCCATTTGTCCACCCAAGGAAGCTAAAGCCACGGAGGTTGTACCTCCCTGTACATTTATGGAGGGCCTCCAGGATCTCCAAACGATGAAAGTTGTGTGTGGAGTCGATGATCTTTGTGTTCTCCACCAGGATATATTTAGTCAGGGAGGTGTTGTGTTTAAAAAAAAAAAAATGCTTCTTCGCGGCACCTGCTTGTAGATGGTATGTTAATCTTCTGGAGAGAGAAGTCGTCGTCATTCCTAGATAAGACATAGGACGAAGCTTACAGTCTTCGTGCGGGCAGATAAATTGATAGACAACATTACTTCTCCATAATGGGTTGAGGTTACGGGTCGGGTTATTTCGCAGGATGAGGTTTGACGTTTTGAAATTCTTATAATAAATCCAAAGCTCGACCTGTTATCTAGGGTCGGATGGTTGTACACCGCGTTCAACAATTTCTCTGGAGATTCTCATAAGATCTTAGATCCTTCATCACTGTTTTGTGTAAGTTTTCCTTATTCAACTGCTGTCATATATATATTTCTCAGTTATCATATAAATGTACTTGAAATTGTTCCAAGGGCGAAACGTCGTAATATACAATATGAACTTCGACAATCTTTTATTTCGACTTAATGAAGAACAAAGATCCACTATCAGAAAGTTTGAATCCTTTAACAAGTTTATTCTTGCACAAGCAGCGATCAAATTTAATTATATATTATATATACATATATACATATATATATGTATACATATATATATATAATATTTTTAAATGAAATATAGCTTTAAACATTCCCCCTCCCGGGTGTGCGCCCCCCACCCCCCGAAGGTTGGGAAACCCAAATTTGAAAATACATGCATACATAAACACATACATCATATGTACACATTCTTTTCCGTGCGTGTGTATGTGAATGTGTGAGTGTGTGTGTGTGTATTGACATTGAATGTCTATAGGTAAAAGGTGAAGAAATGTATCTCGTTTATTTATCTGCAGAATATAAATGGTTATATGGGGTTTATCTGCAAAAACCTAGGAGTTTGTGAATAATCCATTTCCGTTCGCACTAAAATTAAACAAAAATAACCAATATTTCAATATTTGGTAAGTTTATACAATCATTTTATATTTACACGCTTTTCTCTTACAAAAGCTATCATGGTTTGTGGCAACATTAATTTCACAAATTTAAATAATATTTATGGACACATACAATAGTTTGTTTAATCATATTAATTCTTATGTCACAAAAAAGGATACGCGATTTAAGGGGAAACTACAGTAGTGGCGTGTTACCCCATCATAAACCACCTCACTTTAACCCTTAACCCTAACCAAAATAGTTTTCTAATAAAATATAGTTATTCAAGTACCTGGAGTGATAGGGTATCAGAATATATATAGTTATGGGAGTCTATCTTCAAAAACCTAGGAGTTCGTCAACAAACAAATAAACAGACAAACAGACAGACAGAGGCTACTACTTTATTATAGTATATGTATATATATATATATATATATATATATATATATATATATATATATATATATATGCTCGTATATAATATGTATGTAGATATGAAGTGGGTGGAAAGAGGAAAGACCGGAGTCTTAATCGAGTTTATTTTTGAGTAGTTTCCCTACATTTCTTATTTCATTTTTTTATTTGCTGTAACTAGTCAAGAATAATCCAAGATTTGAACTCACGTCCTTCCTCTTCCCACCACTTCAACTGGTCAGTGTCTCAACATATATATATATATATATATATATATATATATATATATATATATATATATATATATATATACACACGCCGTCAAGCACACAAGCTTTTGTTCTTATAGTTTTGCGATGTATTGAAGACTTTTCTCGCTGATTCAATGTTCTTGTGAACGGTCCTTTCATCAAGTGGAGCATTTTTCCACCGCATGTTAAAAAATAAAACAAATAAATGTTTTTTATACATTTTAATCAGGAGAGAAATTCTTATCAATGTATTTTATTTTGTTGCAAACTGTTTCGTCTTTCATTCATACTTGATATTTATGTTGCTGTTGTTGTTGTTTTTTTGGGGGGAGAGGGAGGCGTGAATTTTGGTTTATTAGAGCTTTTGAAATTACTATATCAGCCAACGATTCTTTGTCTTGTTTGGTGCCTGGAATGAGGAATATGACTTATGCTTGTCATGGGATACAAATACTCACATCCACGCGGAAACCACACGTATACATACACACGCACACACATACACACATACACACACACACACACACACACACACACACACACACACACACACACACACACACACACACACACACACACACACACACACACACACACACACACACACACACACACACACACGCACACACACATGCACACACACGCACGACTAAGTGGCGCAGTTGATAGAGTTCCCGGCTGCCACGCCACTACGGTGGTCCGAGTTCGAATACCGCCAGCGTTCAAATAATTTCATTATCGCTGCGCTGTGAGTCGCTACTCCAACTCTTGTGGGCGGGGAGTTGTGTGTGTGTGTGTGCGTGTAAGGTCACAGAATTACCCTTAGATCGGTCATATATGAACTCTAAGCTCTCTTACGGGAGGGATATAGCTGTCGGTCACGAGTCCAACACGTGATCCAAGACCATAATGAATCACACACACACACACACACACACACACACACACACACACACACACACACACACACACACACACACACACACACACACACACACACACACACACACACACACACACACACACACACACACACACACACACACACACACACACACACACACATACACAAAGCGTACGCATGTGCATACGTACATGTGTCCAACGAACACAGTCTTGGACTCAAATGTGGTCACACTCGATTTCTGGAAATCCAGCCTTTTCAGTGTTGAACTTCTGCCTTTTTCTACAAAGTGGCCTCTGTTAGGGTCATTCCTGATGACGTCCAATGCAGGAATATATTGATAACGGACGTTTTACAGATTTCTTACAAAGGAGAAGAAGAAGAATTGTCTCGCTTTGTACTACTTCATTGTCGCCAGAATTTTATCACTATTATCAAAAAGAAAATTAATGGGATCATCACTGCTACGATATTGCGTTGGTTGAGTTCCACCGTTTTGGGAGTTGTTCTTCAGTCATGAAAAATAATATATATAATTTTTGACTGCAGTGAATGAATAAAAGTGGATTTGATCATTTTGATTCCAGTTTTAGGAGTGGAGAAGAAGAGAAATGAGAGTAGAGGAGTCCGGAAGAGAGTACAAAAGAGGAGAGGAGTACAAGAGAGAGTACAAAAGAGGAGAGAAATACAGGAGAGAGTACAAATGAGGAGAGTCCAAACGAAAGTACAGGAGAGTACAAGACAAGAGAGTAAGGAAAGAAGAGCATAGAAAAAGAGAGTATTAGAGAAAAGAGTGTAAAAAAAGAGTGCAGGAGAGGAGAGCAGAAGAGAGTAAATAGAGAGTAGAGTATGTAACGGAGAGATGAGAGTTCAATACAGAAGAATTCAGGAGAAGGAAGATTTCGAGAAAAGAAGGAACAGTACATTAGA
>NC_134784.1:81943544-81946044 GCF_046742065.1 Oratosquilla oratoria | reverse complement strand
GACATGATTTTGAGTTTAGTGAATATCATTAGGGAATTGTCAGAGAAAATAGAAAATACAAAAAGTATTAGAGAAAATAGACACTCCAAACTACAAGTGACCTTATTAAAAGACGAGAGACTATGTAGATTAAAAGCAGGAGAGACGAAATAGAAAGAATAGAACTAAACAAGCTTATCAAGAAAAATCAGAGATCAAAGAAAAGAAATACAAACATGGATGAAATAGAGGAAGGTATTCGGAAAGGTAAAATTAATTATCAAAGGGACCGAGCACAGACATGCTTTAGGAACACAGTAAATGATATGTTTAAAAGATAGAAATTGAGAATTCATTAAATGCAGAGACAGAATGGTAAAAAGAGCAGAAGAATTTTACAAAGAGCTTTACTCGTCGAAGACCGTAGCTCACGTCGATAAATTCATCTGTCGACGTTAGTAGTGTAACAAACATTACAAAGGAAGAAGTAGAATTTGCTCTAAAAATATGAAACGAGAAAAAGCATCTGGGGAAGATGGTATATCGATAGGTCTCTTGAAAGATGCAGGGAAAGAAGTTCATATTAAGTTTGCTCAGTTGTACACTCAGTGCTTACGTCAGGAAAGTGTTCCTGAATCGTGGTGCAAAGCTATAGTGATTTTGCTTCATAAAAGAGGAGACCAGAAGGACCTTAATAACTATCGACCAATTAGCTTGTTATCAAATGTATACAAAATATTCTCCAAGATCCTTACAAATAGACTAAGCCAAGTTTTAGATCGAATCCAACCTAGAGAACAGGCAGGTTTTAGGAGCTGATAATCGACTCTAGACAATATGTAGGCGATGAACCAACTAATCGAGAAAACGACAGAATACAATACACCTCTCTGTTTAGCTTTTGTAGATTAGGAGAAGGCCTTTGACTTGGTAGAAAATAGCAACACTAAACTCGCTACGCAATCAGGGTACAAACGAAGAGATCATAATGGTTTTAGAAAAGATTTATGCGAAAGGCACCGCTATAATTCGACTACATAAAGATACAGAAAAGATCAAGATCAAGAAAAGAGTACGGAAAGGATATATATATATATATGTATATATATATATATATATATATATATATATATATATATATATATATACGTATATATATATATGTATGTGCATATATATATTATACATATGTGTATATATGTACACACACACGCGCGCGCGCACACATACACACACACACACACACACATACACACACACAAACACACACACACACACACACACACACACACACACACACACACACACACACACACACACACACACACACACACACACACACACATATATATATATATATAATATATATATATATATATGTATATATATATATATATATATATATATAAGGATGGTGGAGAAGCGTCGCTACCTACCCCACGTCAGTGCTGTGGCAGACCCAAGAAACTCACACTACGCACTTTAAATGTTATTTAGTGTGAGATAGACAAGTCTTTCCGTAAATTTTCTAAAAAATAAATCAGCAGAAAAACGCTAGGTTAGTAGGCGGTGTGTCTCTTCACACAATACAACGCTGCTCCTCTCACCATCCTTCGGTTTTCGATCATAATTCTTTCCCCCCAAAAAAAGTCTTAAACCGAATTGTCCGAACACCAAATTATATATTTCCCATTAAAAATAATGTAAAAGAGATGAATTCGTTCTCAAGCACCAGATGAATCCTAATTTACCTAATTACACTTTATATATCATATAGTAAATGAAATATAAAAGTGTAAATCAAATGACAAAATAACAAGTAAATTTAAATACAAAATCATCAGCACGTTTACCAGGGCCTTTCTTTACTAGATCATTGTAAATTGCTAACGCTTTCTCACATATAATTACTTTAGAGATACTATCACTTGCTAACGGTTATTTTTTTTATATAAACAAGCAACAACTTTCCCACTCCCTCAAGTATTTGCGGTCCTTGCTTACTAATGACGGTCACTCCTTTTGCAACAATAGCCGACTTTATCACTTCTTTATTATTGAAATTAGTGTAAATTGTAGACTTTGCCATACCGTACTGCACAACAAGATCAGATACACGAACGCCATTTTCGTGTTTTGCGATAATTTTTTTCTTCACTTCGATTGTTTTTCTCATAACTTTTCTTTTTCCTTAACCAGCATTACTTTTTCCTTTCTTTGGAGCCATGACTGAGAGCTAGTGTAGGAAAAATAAATGATGAATGTAATAAAATTGATAACGAAAGCACAGCGCATTTACTCAGGTCAGCAGTCAACAGAAAGCTGTTTACGTTACGTCAGCGGCCACGTGTCAGCGTCATTCGAGAACCGAAATTTTGGTCGAAAACAGAGGTATTTCCAGCTCGAATTTTTCGTTTGAAAAACAATTTGTTTGGGATCAGAGAAGTTAGAGAACAGGGGTTTATATATATATATACATATATATATATATATACATATATATACATATATATATATATAT
>NC_134784.1:81933544-81938544 GCF_046742065.1 Oratosquilla oratoria | reverse complement strand
TCCCTAATGAAGAACAAGGAAGAGCAAAAATATTCTGAAATATCAGAATGAAGAACAAAAACATTTCGACTTCAGGCGCTAACCTTGCCATATTATGGCTAGTTGTAACTGTCTTAAGCAGAAAGATAGGTTCGGTAAGTCAAATTTATGCTTTTTATATGTTTATTATTATCATTTTCTGTTAATTTAATGTAGGGTAACCCGTAGATAAAGAAAATTTCACTCATCGGTACACGGTCCAGGCAAGCAACAGTGACATAAGTTTTACGGGGTTGGAATTGTATATAGTAAAGATAAATGAGAAATGCTAACCCTGGAATGAAGAAAAAAATAATACTACATTGCTCTGTAAAGTCAATGAATGTTGCAAGCCCAAAAATAAAGTGTTTGTGCGTGTGTGTGTGTGTGTGTGTGTGTGTGTGTGTGTGTGTGTGTGTGTGTGTGTGTGTGTGTGTGTGTGTGTGTGTGTGTGTGTGTGTGTGTGTGTGTGTGTTTGTATGTTTGTGTTTGTGTGTGTGTGTATGTGTGTGTGTGTGTGTGTGTGTGTGTGTGTGTGTGTGTGTGTGTGTGTGTGTGTGTGTGTGTGTGTGTGTGTGTGTGTGTGTGTGTGTGTGTGTGTGTGTGTGTGTGTGTTTGTATGCAAACGGAAGGGAAGGAGCGTGTGAGGGAAAAGGAGATCAATAGATGCATTTGTATTCCCCAGCCTCACATCACCTTATGTAAATCCACTATAATAGGAAAAGAGAAGACTTAATTGTAATCTTAGATCTGTATTAACACTGCTAGCCTCGATATTAAAAAACATATTGCCTCTGCTGTGTGTAGAGAAAGAATGAAATAGGTATTGAAAATGGTGTACTAGAGAGCTTCGCTTTGGTAATTTTTAAAAAGGTGGTGTGAGGGGCCTTCCTTGGCTTTCCGAAGACACGCAAGAAGAGTTTTTTCTTCTTCGGCTCGACCTTGAAGTTGCTCGCCCGAAGAATATAGACCGAAAGTGGTCCCCAGCGAATTTGTTCCAGTGTTACAGTTTACTGCACAAGCATCACCACCAGATTCAATGTCTTCCCTACTACATTTTTTGTCTCTCTATCTCCATCACTATCACCACCAGCCACGTCAACCACGGTTGATATTATTGGCATAATCACCAATACTAGTAACTGGTACCACCTATGTGAACGCCAATATCATCATCATCACTACCAGTACCATCACTATCATTGCCACCATCACCACAACCACCACCACAACCATCACTACCATCACCACTACCACCGCCACTACTAGCACTATCACTACCAACCACCACTATCACCGAAAAACATAGAAAACATACACACACACACACACACACACACACACACACACACACACACACACACACACACACACACACACACACACACACACACACACACACACACACACACAAACACACACACACATACACACAAGCACACAGGCGTAAATAATATTTGCCAATCCACCATACGAGCCAGGAATTTTGCTGCCATTCTCTCATGGACCTTGAGATACAGTGTTTACCTCCCGGGAGGCGGTATTCAGCCACGAAATAGTGGTTCTTGTGCGTGATCTCTTTGAAATTGGTTCCATTGTTGGCAAATTGTGGTGTGGTAGATAAAATGAACCCCCGAGCCACTTTTTTGTGGCTACCACGTGATAGTGGCTATAGTCACCGTAGTGGTCTTGGCAAAAGAAGCCACGCCTTCGTTCTTCTTTAACTAATCGTGATCGACTTAGAATGGAGCTTTTTGGGTGAGGTAGACTTTGATTGGCCAGTAAGTAAAAGAGGCGTGGCCTGTTTCTCCTGAATTCACGGAAGTGACGAGTGGTTGAGCACTGGAGCGTATTTGCGTTTCATTTCTGGCCACAAAATTATGGCCACCACAGAATTATGGCTACCTCAAGCCACTGAAAAATGGTTCGTGTGCATGGGCAACTGTAGGGACGATGGGTGCGTCATGTGCATGGCATGACGGGCAAGTCCTTCATATCACGTGACAAGGTGGCGGCACGTTATGCATTTCTCGCTAGCATGCTACTTATTTTTGTTCATTTGCTTGAGCAAAAGCGGCTTCGGTTACGTTTTTTTGTTTTTCAAAATTTTCAAATGTCAAACTACTCTTGCAATATATAAATGAGAAGCTGAATGACGAACTAAGAGAAGTGAAACCTATACGAATGTTAGACAAATTGTTAAGATGCTCTTGAGGAAGTTTAGAATATTGTAACCGAAGTAGTTTCTACTCAAACGAAATAGCAAAGCAAGTAGTAGGTTAGCCTAAAGTATCGCCACCTTTACGCTCAAGACACCAGGTTGCTCTTCGTCAATAACGCCTTCAATATATCAAAAAACTTTTAGTATTTTATTCTGGCGAATGCAAAATTATTCAGTTTTGGATGAAAGGACCTTGGGTTTAGGGAAAGGAGTCGGGGTCCTTTTAAATTATTTTCTGATTGGGGTCAACCTGTTGACCTGAGTGAGGTCAGCTGGTTTTTATTAGAAGAGAAAGTGTACGTTTAGACATGTAACTGACAAGGTTAAGTGACATAATTTATTGTGACGTTCTCTATGACATAATTTATTGTGACATAAATAACATCACTTTTTGCTACCTTAATGACAGTAAATTTGACGAATATTACATCACATATTGGGTCGTATATCACATCACTTATTAAGACTCAAATGACACCAGTAATTGTGATGAATAAGAATCACTTATTGTAATGTACGAGTATATTGTATCACTGATTGTGACCTAAATGTCATCACTTATTGCGGCCTAAATTGTATAGCTTTTTGTGACCTAACAATATAATATATTGTGACCTAAATACATAATTTAATGTAACTTAAACAACACCAAATATTGTAAGGTATATTAACTATATTACATCACTTATTGTGACTTAAATGGCATCGCTTATTGTGACCTAAAAACTATATTTTAATGAATATTACATCGATGATTGTGACCTGTATGTTATCAATTATTATTGTGACCTAAATGACATAATTTCTTGTAATCTAAACGACATCACCTAAATGACATCTCTTACTGTGACCTAAATGACATTACTTGTTATGACCTAAACATCACAAATTGTGATGTGATGACATCATTTATTGCGACCGAACATGACATTACGTTCCCTATCACAACATTGTGACGTCCCATCGTTTGGATAAAATCTTCCGACGGTAGCCTTAATAAAAAGAAACAAAGTACCATACCATACTATCCCATGCTACACCATACCGTATCAGGTATTAAAACAATACACTACCGCTCGTATTACACCTCACTTTACCATTTCACACCATACTGCATAATATACTTCACCTCACCATACCACGCCACACTGCAACAGCACATCATGGCACACCCCACCATACCACACCCCACCATACCCACCCCACCATACCACACCCCACCATACCCACCCCACCATACCACACCCCACCATACCCCAACCCACCATACCCCACTCCACCATACCACACCCCACCATACCACACTACACTACAACAGCATACCATACCATACCCTACAATATCACACCACACTACTACAACAAACAATACCACACTCCACCCTACCATTACACCACGCTACAACAACACATCATGCCACAACATAGCACACTAAACAAAATACCGTAGCACAACATAGCCAGTACAGTATAACACAACACAATACCACTGCTCAAGACAACCCAATTCCTGTGATAATTGATCATGACGGAAGGAAGCTTCTCATGTTGGCCCCAGATTGTCTTCGTCTCTTGGATTGTGTGTGCGTGTGTGTATGTATAGGGTGGGAGGAGTTAGGAGGTTAGGAAGGTTAGGATGGGGGAGGATCGTTAGGGGGGACGGTGGCAGAATGGGGAAGATCTGATATGCTTTGATAACGTCCCGTACATGCTTTGAACCTTACACACACGGTCCTTTCCATCCGTTCAAGTCGTTCCCTTACGATTCGAATCCTACTTGGTATCTGTTTCGAATCTGTGTTCATACTAGTGACTGCCACTTGCCCAGGATGTCCTAGCACATTACACACTTCATATAACGTTTGCCATAGACAATGTTATTTGTATAATTACACTTATGAACAATGTATTTGGTGAATTGACAAAAGTACATATTCTTACCTAATTTGAACATACTGAATTCAAATCTGAAATCAAATTATCTCTAAAGGCTACAGATTTTTCGTAATATCAATAATACTATTATACAACAATTTTCGTTTTATTACGTGTATCATCATGCCCTGAAGTAATATTGAATCATCCTTTTGCGTTATTGTAAAGCATTTTTTTACATAAATATTTTACTGCATATGAGAAGAAACTTGAATTGTACATTAGGATTACAAATACAGTAATCAAATAGATGCTAATTTATAGATGACCGTACATAAGGCTGGAGGACCTCTTCTTGATTTCAATCAGTCAAAAATTTGAGTTTGTAACTCTTTCTCTTGTAGGTCTTCTTTGGCTGATCTCTTCTAATCGTCCAGTAGTAGTCTACCATCATATGTCTATCCCAGTGACCTTGGTAGCGCTCTTCCATCGTCATCAAATCATGATGGAAGCGTTCCCCTTGTTTGTCACTCATAGCTCCCAAGTTCTCTGGGAATCGGTTGAGGTGACTATTTAGGAAATTCAGCTTCACACTCATGTTGCACCCAGGTCACGATATGCTAAAAGCATATTATTAACCAGATCCTTGTAGTTATTTGCCTTTTTCGTTTCCTAAGAATTTACGAACAGCGGCAGAAAATGAGAGCCAGGCTACATTCCCTTTTTTATTCATGGTGTTCACGAATCTAGAATCACTCAGAAGTCTTCGGATTTGGGGACCATCAAATACTCCTGCTTTTATTTTTTTCGTATGACAAAGCAGGAAACGCTGGTTGAAAATCACTGGTGTAGACCCTGCTACACGGCGATTAGCGAGATCTTTAGAA
>NC_134784.1:81923544-81926044 GCF_046742065.1 Oratosquilla oratoria | reverse complement strand
GATCTGAACAAAGTCTGGGAATGGAGTCAGAAGTAGGAAGTGGACTTCAACATTAAGAAATGTAGTATAATGGAATATAGAAAAAATAAAAAAGAATATCAGGACAATATGAAATCGGTGTAAAGAAAGTAAAGAAAGTTGGTTCCGAAAAGGACCTAGGAGTAATCATCACCAAAGACATGCCCCCAGACAAGCAGATAAACAAAATAGTCTGAGAAACTTACAATTTTTTTAAGATAAAAAAAAGTTGTCTTTTAATTACTTGGATAAGGAAATGGCAAGGAAAATACTAGTCACAATGGAGTACGCAGCGACACTATGGACACCCAGTACAAAAAAGAATATAAGAAAAATAGAAAGAATCCAAAGAGCAACGACAAAGATGGAATTACCATCCCTGGAACAAACAGGAGAAAGTGGTGATCTGTTGACCATTTATAGAATTATGAAAGGCATGGAAGTCCTTGATAAAAAAGATTTATTAATTTGGGATAGAAGAAAACAAGAGACATGAAAAGAAACTCAAAAGAACAGTTATTGAGGAGATAAAAAAAAAAAAAAAAACAGCTTTCCGCACAGAGTGGTGGATGTCTGGAATAAATTGAACCAAACAATAGTGTATCCAAACAGCATACATGAATTTAAGAACAAACTAGAAGTTGTGAGACAGGATACCACGAGCATAGCTCCCCTTCCCATAGAATAGACCTAGGTAAACACACACACACACACACACACACACACACACACACACACACACACACACACACACATATATATATATATATATATATATACATATATATATATGTATATATACACATACATATGTATATATACATATATATATACATATACACATATACATATATATATGTATATATATATATTTTTTTTTTCAACCACAAATCAATTTTAATTCCATGCCATCGCAGTCGAGACTGAAGAATCGCATCCGTTGGACTGCGATGGCATGGAATTAAAAGTGATTTGTGGTTGAAAAAATATATTAATTGATCACTGGGAACCATTCAGTGTATATGTATATATATATATATATATATATATATATATATATATGTGTGTATATATATATATATATATATATATATATATATGTATATATATATATATATATATATATATATATAAACACATATATATTATGTGTACGTGTGTGTATGTATTATTCCAGACAGTGAGGTCAACAATGAATTGTTCTTATGTTAGAGGAAATCTCAATGTGAAAGAAAATCATCTAACGGGTGCTATAAGTAAATATACATCGATTTAATTCCCGATAACGTGCGATGTCAAATTCATAGATACGTCAATGTCCTTAGAATACTTATAGTTAACAGGTTTGTTTTATTATTTAGAATAGGAAGAGGGTAAATTAGAATGGGAAATAGAATACGAATTAGAAGAAAAAAACTAGAAGGAGAAAATAGGAAGGAGAAGAAAGAGGAGAAAGAGAAGAAGAAGGAGAAGAGGAAGAAGTAGAAGAAGAAGAAAGAGAAGAAGAAGAAGGAGAAAAGGAAGAATGAGATGAGGAAGAAGAAGTTGGATAAGTAGAAGGAAAAGAAGGAGAAGAGTAAGAAGAAAAGAAAAAAGAATAAGAAGAAGAAGAAGAAGAAGAAGAAGAAGAAGAAGAAGAAGAAGAAGAAGAAGAAGAAGAAGAAGAAGAAGAAGAAGAAGAAGAAGAAGAAGAAGAAGAAGAAGAAGAAGAAGAAGAAGAAGAAGAAAAAGAAGAAGAACAACAAGAACAAGAACAAGAACAAGAAAAGAACAAGAACAAGAACAAGAACAAGAACAAGAAAATAACAAGAACAAGAACAAGAACAAGAACAGGAAGACGAAAACGCCTGGACTCAGGTCAGATAAAACCATGGGCGATTTTATCGAAGATTAATACCTTTTGTAGATCTTTAGCTCAAAGGGATTTACGTGAAATAACTACTCCAGCTGAACCACCTGGGTCTTCTTCAGCCTCAGAAAGTAACTCCTTCATCTTAACAAGACGTCTCGAGCTCTTCCCTGTCGGGTTCCTCAGCAGCATTTTTTTTTCTTCTCTTTCTTCCAGGCTTCTTCTGGTCCTCTTCTTCCTCTTCGTCATCCATGTACTCCCACACAGCTCCTCTCTTTCTCTCGCTCTTTTTATTTCTCTTTTTCTCTCTTAACCTCTCCCTCTCGCTCTCCCTTCTCTCACCCCTTCTCTCTCTCCCTTTGTTTCTCCTTCTCATATTACTCCATCGCCTCCATTTTCTTACTCCATTTCTTTTCCATCTCCCTCTCCTATTCCCTCTCCCTCTCCCTCTCCCTCTCCCTCTCCCTCTCCCTCTCCCTCTCCCTCTCCCTCTCCCTCTCCCTCTCCCTCTCCCTCTCCCTCTCCCTCTCCTTCTCCCTCTCTCTCCCTCTTCCTCTCCCTCTCCCTGTCCCTGTCCCTCTCCCTCTCCCTCTCCCTCTCCCTCTCCCTCTCCCTCTCCCTCTCCCTCTCCCT
>NC_134784.1:81893544-81898544 GCF_046742065.1 Oratosquilla oratoria | reverse complement strand
TAGGGAAGAGGTTTTCCTTAGTATGTTGACATTACATATTTTATTATGGCTGCCACCAAACGATTTTAATCAAGGGTCAAGGACTTTAAGAAAGGGGATGCAGGCAAGGTAATGATATTAATGATGTATCTAAATTGAACAAATTTAGGTTTCAAAAGGAAATGGGTAAGAACTGTCAGTATGCTGACATTACATATTCTATCATGGATGCCACCAAATGATTTCAACCATGGGTCATGGGCATTAAGAAAGGTGATACAGGCAAAGTAATGATGTTAATGATGTATCTAAATTGGACAAATTTAGGTTTCAAAAGGAAATAGGTAAGAACTGTCAATATCATGACACTACATATTTTATTATGGCTGCCACCAAACGATTTTAACCATGGGTCAAGGGCTTTAAGAAAGGTGATGTAGGGAAAGTAATGATGTTAATGATGGATCTAAATTGGACAAATTTAGGTTTCAAAAGGAAATAGGTAAGAACTGTCAGTATGCTGACATTACATATTTTATTATGGCTGCCACCAAATGATTTTAACCATGGGTCAAGGGCTTTAAGAAAGGTGATGCAGGCAAAGTAATGATGTTAATGATGTATCTAAATTGGACAAATTTAGGTTTCAAAAGGAAATAGGTAAGAACTGTCAGTATACTGACATTACATATTTTATTATGGATGCCACCAAATGATTTTAACCATGGGTCAAGGACATTAAGAAAAGCGATGCAGGCAAAGTAATGATGTTAATGATAGATCAAAATTGTACAAATTTAGGTTTTATACGGAAATAGATAAGAACTGTCAGTATGCTGACATTACTTATTTTATTATGGATGCCACCAAATTATTTTAACCATGGGTCAAGGGCTTTAAGAAAAGTGATGCAAGCAAAATAATGATGTTAATGATGTATCTAAATTGGACAAATTTAGGTTTCATAAGGAAATAGGTAAGAATTGTCAGTATGCTGACATTACATATTTTATTATGGCTGCCACCAAACGATTTTAACCATGGGTCAAGGGCTTTAAGAAGAATGGTGCAGACAAAGTAATGATGTTAATGATGGATCTAAATTGGACAAATTTAGGTTTCAAAAGGAAATAGGTAAGAACTGTCAGTATACTGACATTACATATTTTATTATGGCTGCCACCAAATGGGTCAAGGGCTTTAAGAAATGTGATGCAGGCAAAGTAATGATGTTAATGATGTATCTAAATTGGAAAAATTTAGGTTTCAAAAGGAAATAGGTAAGAACTGATTTACCAGTAGAGTGGTTACCGAATGGAATATATTTAGTAACCATGTAGTGTGCGCTGAAACAATTTGTTGTTTTAAGAGAGGCTTAGATGATTTTATGGATACGAATGACAGGTGGTAAGACACATTGAACTGGTTAGTGTAAGCCATATGATCTCATGCAGTCTCTTTCATTCTTATACTTTCATCTAAAAGATGGACACAGAGCTGAACACTGTTAAGAGATCAAAGCGTTATGTCACCTTTGCCTATTGCTCTAGGGTAGCCGGGCACCGTGTTATCCTATACTTGTGTCATCACTTTGATGAGTTCAAATATACAAACGTATTCATTACATTTAGATGACAGTGATAAATATGCTTTAATTATCAGAATGCAAATGATTTCAGGTTAAAAATCACCACACAAAAGATAATTTTTAGATAATTATCATTAAAGTCCGAAGTCATACATGAGATATTTTTCAATGTTTCTTTCCGTATCTATCATGAAGCAAATAGGATTAAAAGACACCAGAATTTTAGTTTAGGTCTGCATATTTCAGATGGTTTCTATAACTGATAGAGAACAATTAGTCCCGTAGGCATAGTTACTCAAATTATACTGTTGAAACAAACATATATATTTGCTGGATGGCTCTTATTGATAAAATAATGGCTCGATGAGAAGCCAGATTTCTCATGCTATGGGAGTTGATGTCGGGAGGCTACAGAACGAGTTCGAAGTGAATTCTATTGTACAATTTTTGTGCTGTAGTTGGTAACGTCTTAGCCTTATGACTCATATCCTAGGGTACGTGTCCTGTAGGCAGAGCAGTTTCATCAAACTGTCGAAACACACACACACACACACACACACACACACACACATATATATATATATATATATGTATATATATATATATATATTTTTTTTTTTTTTCAACCACAAATCACTTTTAATTCCATGCCATCGCAGTCGAGACTGAAGAATCGCTCGATGGAGGCATCCGTTGGAAATTGAAACGTGGACGAGCCGAGGATTCGAACCCAGATAACCCGTAATAAAGTTACAGTGGCTTAAACCAATACGCTATCAAGAGAGATATAAGTTGAGTACGACTTTCTTATATTTGTATGCCCGAATTACATACACCTACACGAAATATCGTGTTCAATCCACCTCCGCTATGATAGTGCATTTAGTTAGTATGTGCGCGTGGGAAATATTATACATATACACTGAATGATTCCCAGTGATCAATTAATATCTTCTTTCAACCACAAGTCACTTTTAATTCCATGCCATCCCAGTCGAGACTGAAGAATCGCTCGATGGAGGCATCCGTTGGAAATTGAAGTTGTTTCTATGCCTTTTTTTTTGGCTACTGTAATATCAGAACCTATTCAGTCTGAATAAAATCGTCTGCAAATGAGATCGAGTTTGCAGTTTTTCAGCTTTCATGAACAAATTAATTCACAATAAAATACTTGATTAACTTAATAACATTCAGAATAAAAGAACACCAAGATATGCCTTCCCTTGCACGTAGTACAGTGGACATGCCAACCAGTAGATTGTTATGGACAATTATATTTATCATATTTTTACAAATTGAACACAAGTAGATATTAGAAAAGTTCGACTTTAAGAAGAACGCTTCCTGTAGCTCCACAGGAGACGACAACAGCTGTAATACATAGAAGTGACGGAAGGCTTACCTCCTCTCCTTCCTTCCATCTCCACAAATTTTAACAACAATGATATAGATAGTCGTGAGTAATGAACTAATTATATGTATATATATATATATATATATATATATATATATATATATATATATATATATAATATATATATACATATATATATATATATATATATATATATATATATATATATATATATATATATATATATATATATATATATATATAAGCTCTAACTCCCTACCCCAAATTGTGATCTTCCATCATTCTTCCCTGCTTTCTAATCTCCATCCTCCCTCCCTCCATCCCTTACTTCAATCACCTTTCCCCTCTCTTCCTTCCACTTCCCTTCCCTTCCCTTCCCTTCCCTTCCCTTCCCGTCCCTTTCCCTTCCCTTCCCTTCCCATCCCTTCCCTTCCCTTCCCTTCCCTTCCCTTCCCTTCCCTTCCCTTCCCTTCCCTTCCCTTCCCTTCCCTTCCCCTCCCATCCCTTCCCATCCCTTCCCATCCCTTCCCTTCCCTTCTCTTTCCTTTCCTTCCCTTCCCTTCCCTTCCCTTCCCTTCCCTTCCCTTCCCTTCCCTTCCCTTCCCTTCCCTTCCCTTCCCTTCCCTTCCCTTCCCTTCCCTTCCCTTCCCTTCCCTTTCCTTCTCTTCCCTTCCCTTCCCTTCACTTCACTTCACTTCACTTCACTTCACTTCCCTTCACTTCCTTTCCCTTCCTTTCCCTTCCTTTCCCTTCCTTTCCCTTCCTTTCGCTTCCCTTTCCCTTCCCTTCTCTTCCCTTCAATTCCCTTCAATTCCCTTCCGTTCAATTCCATTCCCTTCCCTTCTCTTCCTTCCCCTTTCCTTTCTTGCCCTTTGCTTTCATTCTGTCTTCCCTATCCTTCCTTTCCCTTCCTTCCCATTTTCCCCCACCTTCCCTTCTTTTCCCTTTCCTTTCCTCCCCTCCTTTTCCTTTATTCTTCCTCTTTCCCTGCCCTCCTTAATCTTCTTCCCTCCCCTCCTTACCCTCTCCCCTTCTTATCCTCCCCCCTCACTTATCCTCTCCTCCCCTCCTTATCCTACTCCCCCTCCTTATCCTACCTCTCCTTGTCCCTCCTCCCTTCAGTTTTGGCACCTCACCCACATAATAAAAAGCCAAATTCTGTATAAGAAATGGTTGGGAGTGGAAGCGCAGGGAGACTGTTACTTTGGAAATTTACACACGTAATGCCCGACACTATTCTTGGCGCTGGACCGGACTTGTCCTGGCACCCTTCCCGTTGTTGCCTTTAAAGAGAAACAGCCACAAGATCCGCGGATTTCATTCAGGGCTTCAGCGGCGCGTCTGTTCTCCATGGGTCCGATGGACTCCTTGTAAAATAATGCCTTGCATTCCAAGTTTGTTTGTTTATTCATTTATCTATTTATCAATTTCATTTATCTATTTATCTATTCATTTATTTGTTCATTTGTTTATGTTTCTTGTCTACTTATTTATTTATGTATTCGTCTTTATATTCATTAAACTTATACATTAGCAAGTATACAGTGATTTTGCATGCGTATATGTATAATAGCTTGTTAGATAGTTCAATATAGTGTACATAGGCATGTGTATATATGTGTATATATATATATGTATATATATATATATATATGTACACACATATATATATATATATATATATATATATGTATTCACATATATATACATATATATATATATATATATATATATATAAATGTAAAAGAACATAAGAATAAAGGAGACTACAAGAGACCATAAGGCCTACACTAGGCAGCTCCGTATCCATCACCACCTGTCATCCCCATCCATAAAATTGTTTGATAGTTTTTTAAAACAATTGATAGTTTCGGCGCTTACTACATGGTTACTAAGCCTATTCCATTCGTCGACCACCCTATTAGTAAACCAGTTCTTGCCTATTTCCTTTTTAAATCTAAATTTGTCTAATTTAAAACCATTACTGCGAGTCCCGCCCTGTTGTTCTAATAGGATGACCTTGTTTCCATCACCCTTGTTAAAGCCTTTGATCTCCCA
>NC_134784.1:81878544-81886044 GCF_046742065.1 Oratosquilla oratoria | reverse complement strand
GGTAGTGCAGGGATGGTTCGTAACAGTTCACATATGACCACAGAAGACTGTCCACGATATAACACTGTGGTGACAATACCCGGAGAAAGCTAATTTATCATACACACAGTGATATCACCAATTCTCCTCAGATCCGAGGTGAACAGTGGTCAGGGGTCATTACTCAGAGTGGACGCCCTTCTTAACATCTGCGCGCGTCGCGGCCAGTGTCCGGACAGACGTCGAATTTCTTACGCCATTACCAGACAACCGCAGTACCACCAAGCCACGGCAGGCCCCAGAGAGAGAGGTGAAACCAGGTCAATATGAGGGTCATGCCTGATTTGTTATGCTGTGTTTTGTTCATTTGAAGAACACGTCAAAATAAAAGTAAAGTTATTGTCCCTATTATTGCCTCTGTTGTTGATTCTATTTGTCATATGAATATATATATATATATATATATACATATTTATATATACATATATATATATATATATATATATATATATATATATATTTGCAATGTATTTACATCGGAGTAGAATGTCTTTTATTGTAAGGGGAATTATTATGAATATTTGATAATAAATACTAGTTACCTATAGAGTGAAAAAGTATTTGGATGGTTCAGGAGATTTGACCAAAACTTTGCCACATATTAGTAAATATTTTCAACCTATAGTCATCATCATCAAAATAAATAGATAGATAAATAATTAAGTAAATAAACAATTAAAATAATAAGAAGGTTTTAACATTCGCTTAATGAAATCGTCCTATTTTCAACAGAACAAAATGATTGAATAAAAATAAAGGTTTCAAAGAATTAACTCGCCTTGTTGTCAGTTTCTTTTATTTATGCTTTCTGTTTTTCAATACGAACGTTACCTTCTTGTTGTTGTGAACGTTTGTTGTGCTGATCTCTTTATGTATACTAACTAATACTAGAAAATAGATAAAGTGTCTCAGTCCACATTAGCAGTCGAAGGAAAGGCTCCTTGCAATGTCAGGAAACAGAGAGGAGGGAGGGAGGGAGTGTGAGGGAGGGAGGGAGGGAGAGAGGAAGGGAAAGAAACAAGAGTCTGAGAGAGAAGGAGGAATGTGAAGAGGGGAAAAGAGGGAAAAAGAGAAGGGAGAGAAGGGGAAGAGAGAAAGCGGTGGATAGAGGAGGGGAGGAAACAAGAAGAGAAGAGAATGAACGAGGAGGAGAAAAGGTGAGAGGGAGTAGTAAAGAGGGAAAGAGAGGGAGAAGAAGAGAGGATAGGGAAGGAAGAAAGGAATGAGAAGAAAGAAAGAATAAGGAAAAGTAGAGAAGGTGAGGTGGAGAACATAGAAAGGGAAAAGAGGGAAATAGAGAGAAGAGAGAAGGAGAGAGAAGGAGAATAGAGATTGAGAGGGGTGGGAGAGAAAGAAAGAGAGCCAGAGATAGAGAGGGAAAGTGGAAGGGAGGAAATAGAGAGAGAAGGAAGGAAATAGATGGAAAAAATAGGAGGGAGAGGGATAGAAGAATAGAGAGGGGAAGTAGATATTGGAATAAAAAGCGAAAAATAAGGAGGAAGAGAGTGGGGCAGATAAAAAGAGGGGAAGAGAGAGGAAGGAGGAGAGATAGAAAAGGAGAGAGGCATAAAGAGGAAGGCAAGGAGATGAATGGAAGGGTAGAGAGGAAAGGAGGCAGGAGGAGGAATAGAGAGGGAAGGGAATAGATAGTTGGTGGAATAAAGAAGTAGATAGATGGATTGATACACAAACACAAGCTTCCCTCATCAAAAGTTTAAGAAATGGGATTTCTGCAATTGAAAGTTTACAGCTTTTGCCACGAAAAATAAAAATAAGTCTCTCTCTCTCTCTCTCTCTCTCTCTCTCTCTCTCTCTCTCTCTCTCTCTCTCTCTCTCTCTCTCTCTCTCTCTCTCTCTCTCTCTCTCTCGCTCTCTCTCTCTCTCTCCTCTCTCTCTCTCTCTCTCTCTCTCTCTCTCTCTCTCTCTCTCTCTCTCTCTCCTCTCTCTCTCTCTCTCTCTCTCTCTCTCTCTCTCTCTCTCTCTCTCTCTCTCTCTCTCTCTCTCTCTCTCTCTCTCTCTCTCTCTCTCTCTCTCTCTCTCTCTCTCTCTCTCTCTCTCTCTCTCTCTCTCTCTCTCTCTCTCTCTCTCTCTCTCTCTCTCTCTCTCTCTCTCTCTCTCTCTCTCTCTCTCTCTCTCTCTCTCTCTCTCTCTCTCTCTCTCTCTCCCTCTCTCTCTCTCTCTCTCACACTATCTCTCTCTCTCTCTCTCCTCTCTCTCTCTCTCTCTCTCTCTCTCTCTCTCTCTCTCTCTCTCTCTCTCTCTCTCTCTCTCTCTCTCTCTCTCTCTCTCTCTCTCTCTCTCTCTCTCTCTCTCTCTCTCTCTCTCTCTCTCTCTCACGCTTTCTTTTAGATATCGATGTAATATGCGTGAAGTTTATATACCCTTCATTCTTTTTAGAAAGGCTTTGCTAGAGTGTGCATTAGAAGCTGGTTATTAGAGGTTGTAAAAGCACTTCTGGTCAATTAACATTCAGGTCAATTTTACGAGCACCTTGCAACACGTTTACTTGAGCAAAATTTTTTGCGCATTTTCCAAAGAAGTTAATGCTTCACAGAGACTGCATGATATGAGTTTGCTTACAACTACCAAGAGAGAGAGAGAGAGAGAGAGAGAGAGAGAGAGAGAGAGAGAGAGAGAGAGAGAGAGAGAGAGAGAGAGAGAGAGAGAGAGAGAGAGAGAGAGAGAAGAGAGAGAGAGAGAGAGAGAGAGAGAGAGAGAGAGAGAGAGAGAGAGAGAGAGAGAGAGAGAGAGAGAGAGAGGGAGAGAGATAGAGAGAGAGAGAGTGAGAGAGAGAGAGAGAGAGAGAGAGAGAGAGAGAGAGAGAGAGAGAGAGAGAGAGAGAGAGAGAGAGAGAGAGAGAGAGAGAGAGAGAGAGAGAGAGATAGGAGGGGAGAGACAGGATATATATATATATATATATATATATATATATATAGAGAGAGAGAGAGAGAGAGAGAGAGAGAGAGAGAGAGAGAGAGAGAGAGAGAGAACGAGTTATGGAAGGAATAATAGTTGGCGTGCATGTGTGAAATCATATTCATTATTCACATCATCGTAACATCTCCCCGGTTGTTTGACAGAAGGCACACAGATGTTCTTGTATACGCGTCCGTATGCACTTGTATACTCGTACTTGTGTATATATGTTTATGTAGTCATGGACTTACGTGCTTGTGCATTTGTGTGATCTTGTACTTGTGTAGGTCATTGATTTCTTACTATTGTACTTGTGTACGTGTATATTTAAGTGTTTATTTGTGCACATACGTATCTCTTGTGTATTTTTGTACGTGAATCTTTGTGTAATAGTATTCTTGTTCACTTGCTTGTGTGAACATTTTGACCTGTGTTCATGTGTGTGATTTCACCTTCTATTTTGTATATTTGTGTATGCATGTACTTTTACCTTTGTATACTTGTATATGTATGTACTTTTGCCTTTGTATATGTGTGTATTTATGTACTTTTACCTTTGTATACTTTTGTAGGTATGTACCTTTACCTTTATATACTCGTGTATATTCATTTTGCATTAGTATATATATATATGTACTTTTGCCTATGTATACATGTCTAGTGTATTTATACCTTTGTATACTTTTGTATGTATGTACTTTTGCTTTTGTATACTTGTGTATCTATGTAGTTATACCATTGTATTTTTTGTGTATACATTTTTGCCTTTGTATATTTGTGTATGTATGTATGTATGTATGTATGTATGTATGTATGTATACACACACACACACACACACACATATATATATATATATATATATATATATATATATATATATATATATATATGTATGTATGTATGTATTTTTACCTTCGTATAAATACGTATCTATGTACTTTTACCCATGTATATTTGTGTATATGTTTAATTTTACCTTTGTATACTTCTTATGTACGAGGGAGAGTAAAAAATTATCAGCACTTTTGCCATAAGATATCTTTATTATTGTCATACTGCATTCTGCGCATGCTTGTAGTTGATACTGCTATGGCCACGTGATCAAACTTTGAGCATGATCATGCCATTTTGTTTTCTTGTTTGACAGTAAGAACAAAGACCAGTGACCAGAGAAATTGAGTCACTGCTGTGTTCTTCCTTGGTACATACTGCTAGTGGATTGGTCATGTTTCTACTGTATAAACAGAAAGCAAAATTGTGTGATCTGGCTCAAATTTTGATCACGTAACCACAACAGCACCTACTATAAGTATACACTCGCAGAACGCATTGTGGCAATAATCAAGATATGTTTTGGCAAAAGTGCGGATAGTTTTTGACTACCTCGTATTTTTTTACCTTTATATACTTGGGTATGTATGCATTTTGTCTTCGTATATTTGTGTGCATGTACTTTTACCTTTGTATATTTGTGTATGTATATACTTTTACCTTTGTATACTTGTATATGCAAGTACTCTTGCTTTTGTTTATTTTCGTATCTATGAACATGTGTGCGAATTTTCGAATGCCTATATTTCTGTATACATGGTCTCTTGTATTTGATTACATATATACTTGTATACTTATGTTGCCTTGGATTGGGGTGTAAATGTTGGGAAAATTGGTATAAGAGGAGAGTCTGTTGTCCGTTCATCAGCCTGTCCCGTGGGGCGTAGGACACGTCCACTGCAAAGCAAAACCTTTCTGCGACCCCCTCGGGTTGTTTGCGTTGCTGAACAGAATTACTTGACGTTAGTTTTCGAGGATCATTAGAGGTTAAAAGAATTGAAGTAATTGAGATAACTTCTCCACTCCTTAGGTTTAGTTTATAAACTCGTTTACTTTATATTTGCTATTAGAATAGTGCTGAGACTAGAGGAGAGCCAGGATTATTTTCCTGGTTTTATCTTGACTGAGGTTGCATCAAATGAAGTACAACAATGTTGGAGTAGATAGGAATAATTTAAATCTACAACACATTATCATAGAAAGCCCACTGGAATCGGGGAATCAGTCCACGTCTTTATAAACTACTCTCACTTGTGACTTTGACATCGTAGTCCGTCAATATTACGAGAGCATTCACTTCACTTTCTTCATATTTCTTCATTTATCTGTTTATTCATTCATAAATTTGTTTTTATTCAATTTAATAATTTTATTTGTCTATTTACTTATTTATGTATTTATTTATATTTTGTTTAGTCATCCATTTATCTATCTATTCATTTTTCTATTTATTTATTATTTGCATAGCAAGACACGTCTGTGTGACAGAAGAGAACACACCTTCGACCTTCGAGTATCCTCTGAGTTTTATCACTCAAGTAACCTCATTCTAGAATAATGCAAGAATCAGCAATTAACTGCAGTGCTAGTCTTGACAAAATCTCCTTAGGTAAAAAATAAGCTTCACAAGTCTGAGTTTAACTATAGTGTAGTGGGATGACGCCTCCGTTCCATCGTGAAAATTGAGTCTCCTCTGCATGTTGGTTAATTGCTATTGACTCTATTTTATCAGTGTTTCTATCATGCATTATCATATATTATATCATACGTATATATCTTTTCAAATGTTTTGTTCATGTGTTTGTATATAATATATATATATATATATATATATATATATATATATATATATATATATATATAGATGGGTTGAACGCAAAATTCCATGTATGTGTATGTAACTCGAGCATACAAATATATAAGAAAAATTGCGCTTAACTATTTCTCTTGATAACCTAGTTGATAAGTCACTACCACGCTTGTCATGAGGATGCTGGGGATCGAGTCCTTGGCAGTACAGCATTTCAATTTCTGCATATCGGCCTTGATGGCTTAGAATTAAAGTGCATTGTGGTTGTTAAAATGTATATATATATATATATATATATATATATATATATATATATAAAGTATATATATATATATATATATATATATATATATATATGCATCCATATGTTCTCTGCACGCCCATCATAGGAATATAGCTATGTCCTATAGAACCTTATCTCAATAAGAATTCTCTTTTGGTCTATGCCGTGGATATGAAAGGTGAAAAGAAATAGCTTAGAAACCATTCCTATCTCGTTTAAGGTCAGAACCTTCAGTTAAAATTAAATTATAATGGACGCATCTCACCTAAAGGAATTCAGTGTGAAAGTATTTCATATAAGCAGAAAATTGAAATATTTTATTTTTTCCAACCAGAGCATTATTCTAATAACGAATGAATGTCACAACAAGGTAATCTTCATAAAACATTTACATGGAATGATACATTTTTAGATGTGAAGTGTTTTTTATATTCTCTCATATTTCAATCATATTTTAGCTCAATTGACTTCATAGTTCTTCCCTGAAGTAATTCAAAATTTTAATATTTTTTTATAAATGTTTTATATACGAAAGAACAACGATATTTTTCTCAGCTGAATAAAATCTACTTTTATGGGGCAGAAAAGCATTCGTAAAACTGATAATAAAGTTTAGAATCGTGTGTGTGTGTGTGTGTGTGTGTGTGTGTGTGTGTGTGTGTGTGTGTGTGTGTGTGTGTGTGTGTGTGTGTGTGTGTGTGTGTGTATGTATGTATGTATATGTATATACACTTTATATATATGTATATATATATATATATATATATATATATACATACACACACACACACACACACACACACACACACACACATATATATATATATATATATATATAGATATATATATATATATATATATATTCGTGAAGAGCTGGAGTCCAGGTACTATTGTATAGACGAAGAAAGTAAATGATGTAATCGTGGAAATAAGTTTATTCCTACTTTTCGAACCATGTCCGGGATTCGTCTTGAAGAATATGCAGAGACAGCAAAGGGAATCAATATAAAGGGGGCATATGTCGCACCCTGGCAAATGTCTTTTAAACGACCGTAACTCGCCAGACAGTACATTCATCACTAAATAGGACATCAGTTCACCAAAAAGCACATATCTTTAAAATACACATAGATACACATAAGCACATACATATACAGATATATACATAATCTGTAAAATTAAATATAGAGGAATATGTGAATACAAAAACAGAAGAGACAAACTAGTCCAATAGAAATCAACAATCACATAGAAAGAAGCAGCGTATAAATATCAATAAATAAATCGGGGAGTCAAAAAACCCTCAGGTAGTGGATTGTAGTACATTGCCCGCCTAAAAAATGAAAATACGGGACGTGGTCCGGTGACAAAAAAAAAAAAAAAAAAAAAAAAAGCATGCATACTGTACCATCTATAAGAGGGACAACAGATCATTGGTGGGTCGGGTGCCTTCTGTCCAGCCTCTCCTTAGTGCCCTCATAAATAGGGTTCAAGTTGACGCATCTATTAACACTAGCCTGGTCAATTGCTCAAGTTTCTGAAAATAACCTCACACCTTGATACCTGCATTTTACCAATCCATCTCATATTTTTGGTTTTCGTAATGTCTCATTATCGCCG
>NC_134784.1:81863544-81866044 GCF_046742065.1 Oratosquilla oratoria | reverse complement strand
CATGAATAAATAAAGGGAATGAAATTAATAAATAAACAAACAAATTAATAGATACATGAACAGATAAATCAGACACCATCACGAATGTAGATCAGGTATTCTCAACTTTGGATAGATTTAGCATGGAAGGCAAAAAGATAGTATAGCTGTGATATGTTATGTATGTTATACAATATATGATATAGAATGATAGACGTGGCGATCCATATACACTAGTGAAAATTAAATTTTATATCTTGTTTCGAGTTTATTTCGTGCAAAACCTTAATATAATTTTTGTTTTATATTTCCTTTTTTTTCTGATGCTGGTTATGCAACTTTTATATGGGAGATGGTTTCTTCAGTATCTTAATGTAGCCGAGCACCTTTGAGATTATAAGCAAAGAATGAGAACTTCACCTATCGTTTGATATAATATATTTATTTCCTTAAAAAAAAAATTAACTTTATTGCGTTGGTCTCAACTCCTCGTATCGTACTGCTTGGACACGGATTCACATCCACCTTCTATCATTTGCCACTTATACTGTTAAAGTACAGAGCACAAGTGATGGCTTCGGTTGCTACTAAGCGGCTCCCTGCGTAAGGTACTTGCCTTTCATTTTTTTTTTTTTTTTTTTAATGGAGAAATATGACGTGCTAATAATTCCCTATAAAGTTCTTTTCTTCCATCTATTGGAACTTAAGGTTTGTTTCATGCACATAAACTTTTTGCCTTGCGCTGTACATGACACGACGTCAAGAACACGACGTCGTGTCGTGGATAGCGCATGGCGAAAAGTCGATACGTATGAAACAAGACTTACACGGCGACCGTTGAGTACCCACCGAACGATGTAGGATCCAATCTGTCAAAATGTTTAGTTCACTTTCGGGGGTTGTTGATGAGTGAAATATTCTGATACTCTGCGAGTTATACACGTGTACCATGTGGTGGGCTGATTCCTACCACATGACTGCTGCTTACCCTTACAGTCAGGGTACACAGGAAAAAGATGAGTTTGGTCACAGTTCAGTGCCCTCTGGCGTGAACACCTCACGGCGTATATCACACATATATGCGGTGAACGAAGGCGAGTTGAGCGCGAATTGCAATGGGAATTCTTGTAATAACAGGAACATGTACATTGTGTGTGTGTGCGTCCGCCTCTCACGTGTGAAGACCAACAGGATGAGAAACATTATTGGAAACACATCAAAAGAGCAGAGACACAATATCCCCATAGGTGCACAGGGAGCCTCGAGAACGGTTTGTTGCGCACAGCAGCAGGCGCGTGAAGTGCAACAAACGGTTTTGAGTGTGTTGCATTGGGGTGTAATATGCTGCTGCGTGCAGCTGGGCATTGTATATGCAATTGATGGTGCACAAGCCTCTCTCCACTTCCTCTTCAACATGAACTCGGTTGAAGGTAAATCCTTTGCGGGAAGGGAACAAAACCCCCCTTTCCTGCGTGATTCTTTAAATGTTTTGTGAAGGCGAATCCCAGGGGATTTTAGTTGTTAGAGAGGAAACCCCGATGCTGGATGCAAAAACCTCTCCATTCCTTCTTATCTTTATAGATTTTGTTCTAGTTAACGCCAAAAAACTTCATTCAGCATAGAAGAATCTCCAGGGTTGAATATGTAATAAATTTAGAGAGGAGCCAAGGCCAGGAGGCCCGTAACTGGGGTCGAAGCCATCCCCTTTGCCCTATTATGCGCTGGGAATTGGAGATGAGTGCACGACTCGAACTCAGACTTAGCGAATGCGAGAATAGCATGTTTCCGATTACTCTAAAGCACACTATATATTATAGACACTATCAGTCACCTATTCCTGTGTGAGTCTTTCTCTACATACTTTGGCATGGCTAGCGATCAACGACTTTATTCAATAGAATGGAGACTACAGAGGTAGTTGGGATTTAGGAAATGGAGAAAAAACAAATGAAGGTGAATGTTGGCAGCTGAAATGTTGGCAACGATGACAATGGTCATGAGGGCAGTGCTGACACTTTCCGTACCAACACTAACACCTTAACTTTTGTTTTGTCTGCCGCCAAGGGATTTTATCACAAGAATGTGACTTCTTTGATGAAGATAACCTTTATAGGTTGATGGTGGTCAAGATGTTGGTATTGGGCGTCACAATGGTGGTAATCATGGTGGTCCTAGAGGTGTTGTTGGTGGAGGTGCTGTTGACGGTAATTTTTGTTTAGGTAATGGTAGTTCTGGGGGTAACTGTAGCTCTGGTGGTATTCGAGGTAATAACTGTTTTTTTTTTTCTAGCAGATGCGGTTGTGATTGCAAATTACTGTTTGAGTAGAAATGGCGTTATTCGTGGTGATAGTGGCTATAGTGGTGTTAGCTGTTGTGATGGTAACTGCAGATTGAATTAATAATTGTGGTTGCGGTGATAATTTTCGTTGTGATGATAAGTGCAATCTTGGTGGTAATTCCGGTTAAGGTTGGTAGTTGTGGTGGTAGTTATAACTGTGGTTACGGTAATTACAAATCTAGT
>NC_134784.1:81851044-81853544 GCF_046742065.1 Oratosquilla oratoria | reverse complement strand
GGATTCGAACCAGGTACCGCCGTCACCCCCGTGCTGACAGTCTGAGACTCTATCAACCACGCCACTCAGTCGTCAACCGCGCCACCGAGTCGTGTGTGTGTGTGTGTGTGTGTGTGTGTGTGTGTGTGTGTGTGTGTGTGTGTGTGTGTGTGTGTGTGTGTGTGTGTGTGTGTGTGCGTGCGTGTGCGCGTGTGTGTGTGTGTGCTTGTGTGTGTGAGTGTGAGTGTGTTGTTAGAAATAATAACTGATGTAATACAAACAGAATTAGTAATGTTTCCATGCACGCAATGTTTACATAATATTATATATGGTTAATATTTAGTTAAATATTCATATGTATTCATTAATCTATTAATCCATTTATATTATTTTTATTGATATGTTGTTTAAGTGTTTTATTAATGTTTTGTTATTTTATACGTAATATCTACATATTATCTCTACGTTGGTAATATGTATGATAATATGGCATATGATACGTGGAACTGCAATATTAGTGTATTAATTTGAACATAATGTATTATTAGTGTATTGATTTGAATATAATGTAATCATGGTTTAATGAGGTAATTGAGAACATCTGAGAAGCAAGTTAGGAGATATAACATCATAATGTTTTAATAAGATAACAATAATGATAAATCTGTATTTGTGCAAAGATATTTACACGTTCCAAATTGAAAGAAGGGGTTTATTCTATGTAAAAATTATGTTTTATTTAATATATCTTTGGATGCTTTTTGTATTATCAAAGATTATAAATTGGTGTTTAATTTCGCGAAGATTTCTGTTCTATTTTGTAATAAAATAATAATAATATATAAAAAAATAAAAAGAGAAAAGTAGTTTAGCAGAAGCTACATAATGGAAAAGAAAAAATAATCAAATTAAATGAGGAATATAACAGAAAAATTAAACAATAAACAAACACTAAAAACAAGAATACTGCTTTGTCTGTGCCAAGGCAAACAACACAGAATCATATCGCAAAGCCGAACTCGCCCTTCTACCTCAGATCTTTGGGATTTATTCCTGTCGAGCTTCCGGTGAGCAAAAAAAAAAAAAAAAAAAAAAAAAAAAAAAAAAAAAAAAAAAAAAAAAAGGTTACTGGAAAATGCCTCAATGTTTGCGAAAAGAAGGAAACAATGGCCGAAGGACTGGAGGCAACACGTTTGGAATTGTTGTCCTTGCAAATTGAGGCGCAGCAGCAAAGAGAAAGAGACTTGGAGGGAGGAAAATGGAAAGAAAATAGAAAATAGAAAGAGCTATTTGTGGTTACCACCGCTCAGCACTTTCTAGTAGTAGCGAGAAGCCTGCAAGCGGAGGCGGAAGGGGAGGAGGAGGAGGAAGGAGGAAAGGGAGGAAGAGGAAGAGGAGGAACAGAGGAGATGAGGAAGAGCCGGAAGAGAAGGAAATGGAGGAGGAGGAGAAAAGGGGAATGGGAGAAAGAGTGGGAAGAGGAGGAGGAAGGAGGAAAGGTAGAGGAAGAGGAGGAACTGAGAAAGTGAGGAAGAGCCGGAAGAGAAGGAAATGGAGGAGGAGGAGAAAAAGGGAATGGGAGAAAGAGTGGAAGGAGGAGGACGAAGAGGGGGAAGGGAGGAAGAGGTGGAATAGGAAGAGGAAAAGGAAAAGGGAGGGGGTAAAGTGAGGAAGAGGAAGAGGAGGAGGAAGAGGAAAAGGGAGGCAATGGATGAGTGTAGGATGGAGAAAAGACGAAGGAGGAGGAGGGGAGGAGAGGACGAGGCAAAGAAGGAGAAAAGGAAAAGGGAAGAAGATCAAGAGGAGGAAGAGGGAAAGAGAGGAAGAGGAGAGATGGAGGGGGAGGAAGAGGGACAGGAAAGGGGAGGAAGAGGGAGAGATAAAAGAAAGAAGCAGGTAAGAGGAAGGGATGAGGAAAGGGAGAAGTAGAGAGAGAGAGGAGGAAGAGGTGGGGAGGAGGAGGAGGAGGAGGAGGAGGAGGGAGAGGAGGAGAACTAACTAGAGGAGGAGGAGGAAGAGGAGGAAAAACGGGAGACAAGGCTGTGTGAGTAATGTGAGCTGAAAGTGACATATTCTACAAAACAATTACTTGATAATTCAATTACTTTAGTAAAATAATATTAAAAAGAAATAAATGAATATTAATAGAAATGAAATTACGATTTTATTCCTATGAATTACTGATTAATTCTTTTCTAACTGAGCTGAATAATATCGTGTGTATCCCCAGTCACTGCACGTTCTCAATGCGACTAAAGTCTTGTGGATTTGAACCATAAGATCTATAGACAATCTCACAAATGCTTAAATTGTTAACCTAACCTTGTATATTAATGTTTTTCTTAGTATTAACTAAAACCCATTGCTGTTGACAAATGTATTAACATTTCCTAGACACTGTAAAGATCCCAATGTTAACATAGCGTCTACATTGATATTGTTCTTGATATTAATTTAAACACATTGTTGACATTATACACATATTCACATATATATCAACTTTCCTACATACATGACAACG
>NC_134784.1:81816044-81823544 GCF_046742065.1 Oratosquilla oratoria | reverse complement strand
TAACGCTGTTATATCGAAGCTTGCCAACTTCTTATCACTTACATTCAGATCCTTAAGTCTCTGGATCAGGTCGGAAGAATTTCTTAAATGGGCCCCGCTGATGGAACCGATGACGTTTGAAAGGGGTTTTGCCAGACATTTCGCTAGTCTGTGCGGAGCGCTACCAATCCCTGAAGTTATGGGCCTCATGGGGATATTTACCTTATGTACTTTAGGAAGACCGTGCATTAACGGGGGTTTTGGAGCTTCTTCTAGTAATCCTAACAACTTTTTTCCCCTGGTTGATTTACGTAGGATTTTTCTCGCTTCTGTATTGAATCTTGCTGATTCTATATCAGCGTTGCCGGCCGGTTGTCTTTCGTATGTTGATTCATCATTCAAAAGATCGGACATTTTGTCCAGATAATCAATTTTATTTAAAATAATTACTCCGCCGCCTTTGTCGGCGTGGGTGATAATAATGTCATTATCATTACTCAAAGTCTGAAGGACTTCTCTAAATCTTTTGGGAATAACAAAACGATTACAATCGGCCAAGGCTTGGTAACATGTTATTACCCCTTGGGTGAAACCTTTATCAACTTCGTTCTCAGACCATTTATAATTATTGTTCACATTTCTCTTGTAGTCCTTACCTTTTCCTCCTATATCAAATTTAAGTCCCAAAGACAGTACCAATTTCTCGTCTTTAGATAGCTGTCTGTCTGAAAGGTTGGTCACAAAGTCATTCCTTTCCAATTTGTTCCAATCACTGTTATTACATAACCAAAGTAGCTTACGTTTAAGTTTTTGTTCTAGTACAACATAATCCTTATTTAATCTACTTACCAGGCCGAAGGGTAGGGTTACCTTTCTCTTACCATCGCTGATTTCGTCCAACTTGTCCTGTAACGTTTCACAGGATTCCTCTAAGTATGTCCTGGCGCTGTCTGTGAATGGGTGTTCATCACTTCTT
Organism: Oratosquilla oratoria; assembly: GCF_046742065.1. Lineage (NCBI taxonomy): Eukaryota > Metazoa > Arthropoda > Malacostraca > Stomatopoda > Squillidae > Oratosquilla > Oratosquilla oratoria. Next base: position 81,822,589 of record NC_134784.1, on the reverse strand, counting down.
AGCTGTTTCGGAGCCGATCTAGGGAGAACCATCTCATCGAGGCAATTCAGGAGAAATCTCCTACGGAGTGTAAGGCTTGTGATCCGCTGCCTTCTGCTGTATTCCTTCCACATCTCACCTCTTCCACCACCTCTCGACATATTTAAGATTATTTCAGACAAATGAGAGAGAATGTGGGTGGGGAAGGGCAAACGAAGATGTGTTAGGAATAGAGTTTATTGCCCTAACGTTGCGACCAACTTGGTCTTCTTCAGAGGACTACAGCATTACAAACGGATCACAATTCTTATATTCGTAGTGAGAGGGAACCCGCCAAGGTATGAGCGTCATGTTTTCCCTTTGGCTAACGATTTAATTATTAGGACACTTGCTGCTTTCGAGAGGCATTTAAATCCGTCTCTGTCGTTGTTGTTCTTGTTGGCGGCGATATGTGCAGCTTCCACAGTTTTTCTCATTTTCTTCTCAAATCCCTCGTGTAGAATTTCTGCGTTGTTCCAATCAGGTAGATGTCCACATTTGTCCAGGTGACGAACCAGGGAGTTAGATGTTCTATGAGCCCTGAGATCATTTTTGTGCTCATTCAAGCGTTTATTGAACCCTCGACCTGACTCACCGAAATAAGATGATGGACAACCGTTGCATGGAATACGGTAAATGACACTGAGATTATTACGCATATTATTATGTTTCTTAAATATTTTTCCTATTTTATTGGAAGATATTTTTGCTATATTTATTCCACCTTTTGACAAATAATCATCAATAGCTATGGTGTTTATAGAATTAGGGACAGAAATAAAATGAGACTTATCCTTTCCCGTGGTTCGGACGTTTGAGCCATCGTAGATCTTCTTGGCTTTCCTCGTTGTCCTGGTGATCAAACCTCCGGGGTATTTCAGCTTCCTAAAGGTATTCTTGATGTAAGTAAGTTCATCCTCTAGGAATTCTTCACTGCAGATACGAAAAGCTCTGAGAAAGAAACCTATTAGAACACCCGTTTTAACACGTCTGCTGTGTGCTGAAAAATAATGGACAAAGTCGTCCCTATTGGTGGGTTTCCTGTACACCGAGAAACTTACCTGTTGAGAACCTCTGTGTATCAACGTGTCTAAAAATGGTAAATTACACTCTTTTTCTAGTTCAACTGTGAATTGAATGTCTTTATTCACAGCGTTGAGTCTTCTCAACTTATTTTCTATATTAGTTCTTTTTGGCATCACCACGATTATGTCATCCACGTACCTTAACCAAGTGGTACCTCTTCCCATGATGTTGATGTATTTGTCCATTTCTATTACTTCCATGAATAAACATGCCATGACAGCAGATAATGGACTCCCCATTGCGAGACCTCTAATCTGTTTAAATTCAATGTTGTTAAACATAAAATAACCAAATTTGACACACATGGAAATAAGTTTTATATAATCAGATCTTGGGACTGGAAGGATATCATCATCGATATCTGTTGTTACTTTCTTCACTGCTTCTAGGGCATCAAAAACAGAAACATTTGTGAATAACGCTGTTATATCGAAGCTTGCCAACTTCTTATCACTTACATTCAGATCCTTAAGTCTCTGGATCAGGTCGGAAGAATTTCTTAAATGGGCCCCGCTGATGGAACCGATGACGTTTGAAAGGGGTTTTGCCAGACATTTCGCTAGTCTGTGCGGAGCGCTACCAATCCCTGAAGTTATGGGCCTCATGGGGATATTTACCTTATGTACTTTAGGAACAAATTGGAACAAATTGGAACAAATTGGAACAAATTGGAAAGGAATGACTTTGTGACCAACCTTTCAGACAGACAGCTATCTAAAGACGAGAAATTGGTACTGTCTTTGGGACTTAAATTTGATATAGGAGGAAAAGGTAAGGACTACAAGAGAAATGTGAACAATAATTATAAATGGTCTGAGAACGAAGTTGATAAAGGTTTCACCCAAGGGGTAATAACATGTTACCAAGCCTTGGCCGATTGTAATCGTTTTGTTATTCCCAAAAGATTTAGAGAAGTCCTTCAGACTTTGAGTAATGATAATGACATTATTATCACCCACGCCGACAAAGGCGGCGGAGTAATTATTTTAAATAAAATTGATTATCTGGACAAAATGTCCGATCTTTTGAATGATGAATCAACATACGAAAGACAACCGGCCGGCAACGCTGATATAGAATCAGCAAGATTCAATACAGAAGCGAGAAAAATCCTACGTAAATCAACCAGGGGAAAAAAGTTGTTAGGATTACTAGAAGAAGCTCCAAAACCCCCGTTAATGCACGGTCTTCCTAAAGTACATAAGGTAAATATCCCCATGAGGCCCATAACTTCAGGGATTGGTAGCGCTCCGCACAGACTAGCGAAATGTCTGGCAAAACCCCTTTCAAACGTCATCGGTTCCATCAGCGGGGCCCATTTAAGAAATTCTTCCGACCTGATCCAGAGACTTAAGGATCTGAATGTAAGTGATAAGAAGTTGGCAAGCTTCGATATAACAGCGTTATTCACAAAATGTTTCTGTTTTTGATGCCCTAGAAGCAGTGAAGAAAGTAACAACAGATATCGATGATGATATCCTTCCAGTCCCAAGATCTGATTATATAAAACTTATTTCCATGTGTGTCAAATTTGGTTATTTTATGTTTAACAACATTGAATTTAAACAGATTAGAGGTCTCGCAATGGGGAGTCCATTATCTGCTGTCATGGCATGTTTATTCATGGAAGTAATAGAAATGGACAAATACATCAACATCATGGGAAGAGGTACCACTTGGTTAAGGTACGTGGATGACATAATCGTGGTGATGCCAAAAAGAACTAATATAGAAAATAAGTTGAGAAGACTCAACGCTGTGAATAAAGACATTCAATTCACAGTTGAACTAGAAAAAGAGTGTAATTTACCATTTTTAGACACGTTGATACACAGAGGTTCTCAACAGGTAAGTTTCTCGGTGTACAGGAAACCCACCAATAGGGACGACTTTGTCCATTATTTTTCAGCACACAGCAGACGTGTTAAAACGGGTGTTCTAATAGGTTTCTTTCTCAGAGCTTTTCGTATCTGCAGTGAAGAATTCCTAGAGGATGAACTTACTTACATCAAGAATACCTTTAGGAAGCTGAAATACCCCGGAGGTTTGATCACCAGGACAACGAGGAAAGCCAAGAAGATCTACGATGGCTCAAACGTCCGAACCACGGGAAAGGATAAGTCTCATTTTATTTCTGTCCCTAATTCTATAAACACCATAGCTATTGATGATTATTTGTCAAAAGGTGGAATAAATATAGCAAAAATATCTTCCAATAAAATAGGAAAAATATTTAAGAAACATAATAATATGCGTAATAATCTCAGTGTCATTTACCGTATTCCATGCAACGGTTGTCCATCATCTTATTTCGGTGAGTCAGGTCGAGGGTTCAATAAACGCTTTGAATGAGCACAAAAATGATCTCAGGGCTCATAGAACATCTAACTCCCTGGTTCGTCACCTGGACAAATGTGGACATCTACCTGATTGGAACAACGCAGAAATTCTACACGAGGGATTTGAGAAGAAAATGAGAAAAACTGTGGAAGCTGCACATATCGCCGCCAACAAGAACAACAACGACAGAGACGGATTTAAATGCCTCTCGAAAGCAGCAAGTGTCCTAATAATTAAATCGTTAGCCAAAGGGAAAACATGACGCTCATACCTTGGCGGGTTCCCTCTCACTACGAATATAAGAATTGTGATCCGTTTGTAATGCTGTAGTCCTCTGAAGAAGACCAAGTTGGTCGCAACGTTAGGGCAATAAACTCTATTCCTAACACATCTTCTTGTGCCCTTCCACACACACATTCTCTCTCATATATATATATATATATATATATATGTATATATATATATATATACATATATATATACATACATACCTATACAAATATGTACATATACACACACACACATATATATATATATAGACATGCACATATATATTTATATATATATATATAAACACACACACACACACATATATATATATATATTTATACATACATATATCAAAGGCTTTTTCCCCCTACACGGGGGGTAGCCAAAAAGAAAAAGGCATAGAAATCACTCACACCCATTCCATTTCCTATATATTCCACTCCCCTCCACCCTTCTCCCTCCCTCTTATCTTAGCACCTCCTGGATGACATGTCATCTCTGAATCCTGCCCACTGCCCTGGGTCAGAAGCAGTGTCGCAAGACACAGCATATCCACCGCAAGGCCGCTTCATAAATTCGACGACCCCCCCTCTCCGTCCTCTCATGCAGAAAAGGAGAAGACGGGGAGAATTCCCTTCGGGCTGCTTCATCAAATTTTTTCTCATACATACTTCCTCACCCTCCCATCCAAGGTGGTTTGATGGCGGGTAAAAGAGAGCACTCAAAGTACTCCATGTACAAATTAGCCAAAACAGGAGATAAATTAGAACCCATGCTGCAACTGAATTTCTGTCTAAAAAGTTGGTCCTGAAAAGAAAAGACATTGGAGGAAACACAAAGGCGAACTAGATCAATTATTTTGTTGGCTGGAAGGGGGGGAAATTGTCCTGGAACGGTTGCAGTCTGGTTTCTAAAAACAAAAGAACGTCATCAACATTAATTTTAGTAAAGAGAGAGGTTGTGTCGAGACTGAGTAAATTGGCATCCTGTATGTTAACATCCTTAATTTTGGAAATAAAATTTGAGGAGTTTTTAATATGAGAGTTAGAAAATTGGCCAACAAAAGGTGACAAAAAGTCTGAGAGCCATTTGGAAAGTTTTCTTGTACAGGAGCCTCGATTGGAAATAATGGGAAAATTGTTGAATCAGCCTTAATCGAAGAATGTCCGAACTTGAACACATCCAAAGGTCAATGGTCCCCGGACATAATCTCACGGCTAGCTGTGAGCCGCTTGGTTAAGAATTATCACCCCCTTGACCTCGCTCCCAGCCCGCTGCCCTCCTGACCTCATACCTCCACCCACACATCCCCTCACCCCTGACTCCACCCTGCGTGACGGATCGTCCTGTTCTAGCTCTGCGTGTTCCCATTCTACTCATCTCAGTTGTACTTGTGTCTCTGCAAATTCTTGTAATCTGTACTTTCCTGAAGAGGGCTATAGCTATTAGCCGAAATATAGAAGTTATCCTTTCTTCTAAAGTTTCCTTTTATTCCGACTGTGGGTTTTTCGTGATTATATGTATGCATATGTATATGTATATGTATATGTATACATATATGTATATATATATATATATATATATATATATACATACATATATATATATATATATATATATATGCTGGTACATTGTGTGTACATTTCTATCCTTCGTTCTTTGATTCTAGTTTCTAGTCTTCTACAATATTTTTCCCAAAACATTCTTATTCTTATGTTTACTTGTTTCCATATACTTATTCATTTGTTGATCAATTGCACATATTCTTCAGTTTTACTTTGCTTGTTTTTATAATTATGCATTACTTATTTCATTTACTTTCAATTTATTCATATTAATCAATTCATTCATCTTGCTTATCTTCATCTATTTATTCATTTATTTATCTACTAACTTATTTATATTGTAATCATTTTATTATATTTTGATTTGTAGTCTTGAGATTTCTTTATCTTTCTTCTTTATCCTTTGATTACGTTCACCATCTTCATCAGTAATTGCTTCCTTTTGTTTTCGTCTTCTTGTCATTTTCCTTTCATCAACCCCATCTTAGTCCATTTTCTTTAACACCTGTATCCTCTCGTTTCAATCAGCAGTCTTCCTTTTTTTTCGCTGACCTCAGCGTTGTGCTTACCAATAGTCATCATCGTTACCATTACCGTTACTCTCTTCGTTACCATTACCGTCAGTCAGCGTCACACTTTCAGTCACCGCTAACGTCACTGTTACCCTTACCGTTACTTTCAATCATTCGCGTTAGCTTCACCGTCACCATTACCATCATGGTCACGATTACCGTCACCGTTACTATCACCATCACCGTCACGGTCATCGTCATCACGACTAACCCCTCAACTACTAGCATCACCAACACCACGTCACCACCATCACCACGTCACCACCACCACCACCACCATCCCCACCACCATCACCAACACTACTGCTGTCTCCAGCATTTCAATCTGTGTGTGTGCCCATGATTTCAATACAGTCTTTGTGGCATTCAACTTTTTCTTTTTTCAGTTTCCTTGTATTCCACCTGTGTTGCCAATTGCTCCTACCCCGTATTTGGCCCCCCCTTCCCCTCCCCCCTCCCCTTCCTCCCTCTTCCTCCCTTCTTTCCTATCCCTTTCTTTCCATTATATAATTTCTCTCCCTTTTCTACTTTCTACCCCTTCTCCTTCTACTCTCCTTACTCTCACTTCTCCCTCCACTTCCTCCTCTCCCTCCTCTTCCTTTTTACGTTCACCCCCATCTTCCATCTTTTCCCTTCTACACTTCTCACTTTCTTTATTTTCCTCTTTTCCCTATCTGTACTTTCATCCTCGACC
>NC_134784.1:81808544-81811044 GCF_046742065.1 Oratosquilla oratoria | reverse complement strand
ACGTGAATAAGTTCCCCAAGAGAATGGTTAACGTGTGGAAAGTTGGCAACACGCCACTACTGTAGTGTCCCCTTAACGCATATAGCATTGTTTTAAATTAAATTACTAATCTTGGTCAAATCATTATATGTGTCAATTATAATCAAAATTGTATATTGTAAATATTGTTGTCACATACAAGAATAGCCCTTATGTTGTAAAAAGTATTTATATGTAACTTTATTTGCATAATTTGTACAAATAGAATATCTATTGTATATAATCTATGTCATGGCGGACGGAAATTCAAGTTAAAGTAAAAAAAAATCAAAATAGAATAAATAAATAAATATACAAATAAACGTATAAATAAACAAACAAACAAATAGATAAAAAATATAAAAAAAATCCATTAGGATTTAATTTAATCCTTATCTAGGACGATTTCCGTTTACCATGATGTGGTAACTGGCCACATCAAACGAATGGGATAAACTCGGTAACTATGCGGTGAGTCTTTAAACAATTGCTTATTTTAAGAGGTTAGATGACTTTGTGGATGGGGATGATAGATGGTACTAGACATGGAACTGCCTAGTGTAGGCCTTATGGTCTCTCATAATCTCCTCCATTCTTATGTTCTTAGTCAAGGAGATATGTAATGAGGCATAGATTGGTTTGACATGTGTTAGGTTTATACCCTAAATGCCTTTCGTTCTAATACTGTTCAGAATTTTATTCACTGAATAGAATAGATTTATTCAATGATTTATTCAATGAATAGAGTAATCACTGTTACAAACTTTTCTAGATCCTACACCTGTTTCCCCCTCCCCCTCCCATCCCCTCCTCTCCACCCTCTCCCTCCCTCCTTCTCCTACCCTCCCCTCCTCTCCCTCCTTCCCCTACCCTCCCCTCCCCACCACCTTCCCTCTTTCCCCCTCCCCTCCCCCCTCCTCCTTCCCCTCCCTCCCCCTTTCCCTCTACCCTACACCTTCCCACAGTCCCCTTCCCCTTCCTCTCCCTCTCCCTTCCCCTACCCTCCCTCCTCCCCTCCTTCTCCCCTCCTCTCCTCTCCCTCCCCTCCCTTCCCACATCTCCTTCCCCTCCCTCGTCTCCCTCCCCTTCTCCCTCACCCTCATACTCCACCCTCCTCCTCCCCATCACCCGCTACCCTACCCACTCCCCCGAAGATTTCATTCTGTTTGATTTCATACGATTCCCTTCAGCAAACATGAACATCAACCCCGTCCTTCAGGCTTCGCTCATTTCTTAAGAGTTATTATTCTGTCAAATGACAGACGATTTTATTCACGCGGAGAAATATGCGCATTTCAAACACTCGGACAAATTTAAGTTTAAGCAGGAAATAGTCAAGAACTGGCTTACCAACAGTGTAATTAACGAATGGAATAGATTTGGTAAATATGTAGTGAGTGCTAAAACAATTGGTTGTTTTCAGAGAAGATTGGACAATTTTATGTATAGGGATGATATGTGGTAAAGGTCAAGGAACTCTATAATGCAGGCCTTATGGTCTCTTGTAGTTTCCTCCATACACATGTTCTTATGTTCTTAATGGGGGGGGGGGACTTTCGTTGTAGAAGGGGGGCTTCGTCCCCCCCACCCCCCCGATGAAAAATATTTCTTGGCGGCAGAGGTGAAAGAGTAAGATTATTCCTGAGAACATATGCTTTGAGCTGATTACAGATTAGATCAAGTAATGTTGAAAATAGACGGAGAGTCATGCTGAAGCCTCACAGGAACAGTCGAGGCTCTCCAGTTGCTACACGGTAATTCAGGGTTAAACTAGTTTAAGTAAACCAGGATTAAAGTTTAACATGGTGCGTGTAGTTGGATTAGAAGTTAGATAACTCGTTTTTAGGATTATTTTTAGGATATGTGATATGACTGTGATTCTGCAAATACGTGCACATACACTTTCTCTCTTTCCTCATTTCTTTCTCTTCTCTTTCTTCTTTCTCCTCTCTTCCTTCTCTCTCTTCTTTCCCTCCTCTTCCTCTTCTTTTTTTTTTTGCATCCACCCCATCCTACACCTCTTCACTCTCCTCTTTCTACTTCTGACACACACACACACACACACACACACACACACACACACACACACACACACACACACACACACACACACACACACACACACACACACACACACACACACACACACACACACACACACAAGTTCTAATCAGACTTTTCCCATTTTTCTTTTAAATCTAGAATAGGAAGCGCATATAAATTCTGGATTTTCCATTCTTTTTCTTATTCCCGACTTCTCCAGTAACTTACCTTCGCCTGTGACTCTCCTCTCTGCATAAAGTAATTTAATTTTCTCTTCCACCTTGATTCATTAACTTAAAGAATAACCAAATGGCCTCTTCTTTCACCCATGACCATTATCTTAAAAGAAAAAAATTAAAAAATACACAAGGGGTGTAAGAGGTGGAGGGGGTAAGGTACCGGTACACACACGCACACATTCACACACACGCGCGCGCAC
>NC_134784.1:81803544-81806044 GCF_046742065.1 Oratosquilla oratoria | reverse complement strand
TTATTATTGTTATTATTATTGTTACTATTAATATTATTATTGTTATCATTATTATTATTATTAATAATATAATCATTGTTATCATTATTATCATTATTATTATTAACTATAATAGTTATGTTTTTCTATCGTCGTGGTCATTAATGCAGAGGATTTGATTGTTGAAATTGCGTTTCCCATCCACTCTTCGATGTTTATGTACACTTGAACAAAGTCCGGCTCTATCCTGAACAGGTTTTTTGAACGTTCAAATCTCGTTGTAATGACTAAAGATTTTTCCAGTAGCGAAATAGATTGACTTAGAAAAAAACAACTAAAATAGAATATATATGGGTTTGCAATGGCAATCGACGAGAGTTCCTAAAGAAATGTATTCAAAAAGAGCAACGAAAAAGAGCTGCCAAAGATAGCAGCAAAGAAAGATCTCCAAAAGAGTCTCAAACAAAATCCGTTCACAAGAACCGCCGAGAAGAAGAGTTGTGCAGATCTTTTGAAGAAGAAGTCGGAAGATGACGATCCTACCCCAGGAGGCGCTTAGCTGCTGCCGAAGCCATCACCTTCGCCATACACTCTTGGAACTGTTGGAGAAGGTAACAGTCATTGCTAGGGATCGGAGAGGAGTACGGTACTCGAACCCACAACTAAACGAATGCGAGACCACCATGGAATGAGGTTCTTCCCGAAGAGTCCGGTCGAAAGAATTATCGAGGAGACCCGGTAGGGAATCCTTCATGGACACTGACACTCCTGTTGTTGCATACTCTGTGCCACTACAGGGCCAGACCAGACCCTGGGTGCCGCCTTGGTGGTGAGGGAAGGGGGGCAGATTAGCTTCCCGATTAGGAGTTATTATTGCTGCGTCAAGGACTCCTCCTACTCCCTGGGAGTAGGGGAGCGGAGGAGAGAGGAGAGGAAGGGGTGGGAGGGAGGGGGAGGAGAGGAAAGGGGGATGAGAGGAAAGGGGGAGGGAGGAAGAGGGGGCACAGTAGTGACGGGACACTGGGAAGGGTGAGTAAGCGGAAAGAGGTAATGTATCAAAGAGGGAGGTGGAGAGGGAAGTACAGGGAGAGGGAGGCGAGTGTGGGAGTGCTGGGAGTGGGATAGAGGAGTATGGGAGTGCAGGGAGAGGGAGAGGGAGAGGGGAGCGTAGGAGTCCAGGGAGAGGAAGAGAGGACTGGAAGTGCAGGGGGAGAAAGGCAAGTGAAGGAGTGCAGGGAGACGGGAGTGTAGGGGTGCAGGGAGAGGAAGAGAGGAGAGTAGGAATGCAAGGAGAGGAAGGCGAGAGTGGGAGTGAAGGGAGAGAGGGAGAGAGGGAGGGTAATGTGGGCATTATTCGGGATGGGAGTCGAAAGGAGAGTTGTAAAGGGATAACTATATACGATTCATCTTAAGTTAGCAGAATGATTCCTCTATTAATATTACCGAATAGGTGAGGTGGAATAACCAGATCTTATTTCTATTTGTATATTTGTTAATTTATTTATTAGTTTATTAACTTATTTCTTATGTATTTACTTATTTATTGGTGGGAGGGGTGTGGAGTGTATTTAGGGATGAAATGGATGGGAGTGTTTTTATGCCTTTCCCTTTTTGGCTACCTCCCTTGGAAGGGGGAAAAAGCCTTGGTATATGATGATGATGATATATATATATATATATAGTTAGTTATGTGTTGTTTATATATGTATTTATGTATCTATTATTCTTTTCTATTTATCTATCTATTATCTATTCAGTACGTCAGGAGTATTGGCTGCATTTTATTGTGGGTATATAAGCTACTCCGTAGGATCCAGCTGATATCTTAGGGTCTATATGGGGCGCCCCTACCGACCAGAGCAATACATAATTTTGTCTATGATAGAGAAAATATCTATTCGTAGAGAGATGATGCTACTTTATTTTAATACGGCCGTCCCTCCGGTATGCTGTACCCCCACTCTTAATACTGTCCAGTACTACTCTGAATATTCATTTCCTTTTTTCGCAGAACGCATCATGTGGTAAGGAAAAAATAATACTGGCACAAGGTGTGCAAAGATGGTGTGTGGAACAAGGAGGATTGGAGGAAATAGAAGGAAGGGTAGTGAATGGTGGGATGATGAAGCAAAGAAAGTTGTAGAAGAGGAGAAATGGGCATTCACAGATTGGTTAAGAATAGGACGAGAAAGTCATATGAGAGGTACAAAGAAAATAGAAGAGAAGTAAAGCGTAAGGTAAAGGAAGCAAAGAGGAGAACAAATATGAAATGGATAAGAGTATGACAGAATTTTTTTTAAAGTAATCAAAATATATTTTGGAAGGAAATTAGAAGAGGAAAAGAAGATTAATCAAGTAGAGAAGAAAAGGTAAAAGGTGCAGATGGAGAGATGATAATGGAAGAGACGGCAGTAAGAGGAAGTTGGACAGAGTAATTTAGGGAGTTGCTAAATTTGAAGGAGGATAGGGAGGGAAAGGTAGTTGCAGTGAGAAGCGCTAAGAAAATGAGAGTGATGAGTGA
>NC_134784.1:81788544-81793544 GCF_046742065.1 Oratosquilla oratoria | reverse complement strand
GAGAGAAGACTTATTTGGTCTAAAAAGATACTAGATGCATATCGGTCAATAAGTAAATAAATAGATAAATAGATAAATAGATAAATAGGTATATAGATAAATAGATAAATAAATAAATATATAGGTAAATAAGTAATAGTAAGTAATAATATGGTGATGATGAAAGCAATAATAATACTGGTCTATAAAGATATTAGATGCATATCGGTCAATAAGTAAATAAATAGATAAATAGATATATAGATAAATAGATAAATAAATGAATATATAGGTAAATAAGTAATAGTGAGTAATAATGTTGGTGATGATGATAGCAATAATGATACTGATAGTAACAACATAAAGAATGATAATGATAGCAATAATACTAAGAATGATAATTATGATAATAATAATACTAAAAATCATAATAAAAGTGATAATAATGATGATAGTGATAATAATAACGACAATGATAATAATTACAATAATAATAGTAATAATGTTGATAATGACAGTAATAACAATGACAATATTATTGATATAATGATTATAAATCTAATAAAAAAACAAAACAATATCAGCAATGACCATGATAATGATAATAATGACAATAATTTTTGGGAAAAATAAACAGATGGAGAGAGAGAGAGAGAGAGAGAGAGAGAGAGAGAGAGAGAGAGAGAGAGAGAGAGAGAGAGAGAGAGAGAGAGAGAGAGAGAGAGAGAGAGAGAGAGAGAGAGAGAGAGAGAGAGAGAGAGAGAGAGAGAGAGAGAGAGAGAGAGAGAGAGAGAGAGAGAGAGAGAGAGAGAGAGAGAGAGAGAGAGAGAGAGAGAGAGAGAGAGAGAGAGAGAGAGAGAGAGAGAGAGAGAGAGAGAGAGAGAGGAAGGGTCAAAAGGGGTCACAGTTTGATGGCCCTAACCAGGCAAGCGTTCTAAAGCTTCGGTGCCCTGAAGAAGAAGGAGGAGGAGGAAGAGGAGGAAGATAAGGAGGAGGAGGACAAGGAGGAGAAAGAGGAGGAGAAGGAGGAGGAGAAGGAGGAGGAGAAGGATGTAATTGGAAGGAGTTTGGGAATGGTAAAGGATTGGGCATGGGATTGGTTAGATCACATTGCCAACGAGAACACGTTGTGATTCGGCGTTGCTTGGATTGTCGGAAGCAGATTTCACAATAATTAGGCGCCTGTGATTGGAGGCATCCGCGATTGGATGGAATCGGTCCACTGATTAGGCAGCTGTCATCAGAAGGGAGTGGGTGTGGGGGGGGCCAAATGAGGTAATTTTAATGATGAATTCCTCGTGATTGGCAGAAAGTAGGAGGGAGTATGGACAGATCCCTGATTAGGTATTCATAGGAGGATCGTTGCTCCAGATAACATGAATGTCGTTTCCTACACAACAGCGCTGGTTCTAGTCACGTGATACAGGTCTCAGAAAATTTCCTGAAGATTTTATTTATTCGTTTATCTATTTATTCATTCTCACTTATTTTTATGCACATACATTTGTTCAAGTAAAACGGATATATATATACAGTATGTCTGTATACATACATGCATACATATATACATATATATATATATAGATACATATATATATATATAGATATAGTGTGTGTGTGTGTGTGTGTGTGTGTGTGTGTGTGTGTGTGTGTGTGTGTGTGTGTGTGTGTGTGTGTGTGTGTGTGTGTGTGTGTGTGTGTGTGTGTGTGTGTGTGTGTGTGTGTGTGTGTGTGTGTGTGTGTGTGTGTGTGTGTGTGTGTGTGTGTGTGTGTGCGCAATTTAAAACTGCTCTCTGTTTTCGATCATTCAACCAATTACTAGTTCAACTTAATAGGCTATCACTCCGTGTGAAGCTAATTTAGTAAGTAGCCTTACATGGGGGACGGTATCAAAAGCTTATGCAAAGTCTAGGTACATTAAATCTATATTGCTTATTTTGTCATTATTCGAGATGATTGTGTTGTAGAATATGAGTTAGTCACGCAAGAACGTTTCTGTCTTAATCCATGCTGGCTATCATTTATCAAACAGTTACTTTCTAAATGATGTTTGATAGCATCTCTGATGATAGTTTCCATCATTTTTCATACGATTGAAGTCAAGCTTATGGGCTTGCAGTATTTTTTTTTTTTTTTTTTTACATTTTTTTAATATGGTAGTAACGTTAGCTACCTTACACTCTCTTCGGACATCTCCGGATATGGTGGATTTCTTGAAAATAATTTATAATGGAACAACAATCTCATTTTTCATTTCCTTTAAGATTCTTGGATGCCAACCGTCAGGCCCTGGTGTTTTATTAATTTTGATCTTCCCTATACATCTTTTAATTTTTTCTTTTGATATATTTACCGTAGTGAGTAATTTCACTCTAGATTTCTTACAGGATTTCAGTTTGGAGTTCACTTTGAGGTGAACTAATTGTTTAAGATATCACACATTCCTTCATTTGAATATTCAAGTTGGCCTTCAGCATATAATAGTGGGCCAATGTGATTCCTAATAACCTTTTATCTCTAATGTAACTGTAGAATTCATTAAGATTCTCTCTGGATTCACACACACACACACACACACACACACACACACACACACACACACACACACACACACACACACACACACACACACACACACACACACACACACACACACACACACACACACACACACACACATATATATATATATATATATATATATGTGTGTGTGTGTGTGTGTGTGTGTGTGTGTGTGTGTGTGTGTGTGTGTATAGATATATAAATATATGTATATATATAAATATATATATATATATACTATATATATGTATATATATATATATATATATATATATATATATATATATATATATATATATATATATCGCAGAAAACCGCTCGGGAAATACGACGCTATGATTCCGAACGCTTTCGTCTTTTCAGAGATTTCCTTAAAAATGTATGAAGATATATGTAACTGCTTCCCATATCAAAATTGTTTCAATAAAGCAATGTCGTTATGAGTGACAATATGTCTATCTAAAACTCCCCTGAAAATATATTTTTAGCAACGTTAAGAAAAGGTTAACTTAAGTCAAAGGGCAAAATGAAGTCAAACAAATTTAGACAAGATCAGCTGATAAAATAAATACACAAATAAATAAACGAAAGATATTCGAATAAGATAAATTAAACATAAAGAAAATCAAAATCGGAAAAATCGTCCGTAACGGTGGTATCATGAATAATCTAAATTATTGTTATTATTAATATAAGAGGGAGGGAGGAGGTGGAGGGGAGTGGAATATATAGGAAATGGAATGGGTGGGAGTGATTTTTATGCCTTTTTCTTTTTGGCTACCCCCCCCGTGTAGGGGGAAAAAGCCTTTGGTATATGTAAGTATTATCAATATTATTAGTGTTGTTGTTTTGTTGTTGTTATTTTTGTTATTGATATTATTCTTATAATTGTTATTGTTGTTATTATTATTGTTATCATCATCATCATCATCATCATCATCATCATCATCATCATCATCATCATCATCACCATCATCATCATCACCATCATCATCATCATCATCATCATCATCATCATCATCATCATCATCATCATCATCATCATCATCATCATCATCATCATCATCATCATCATCATCATCATCATCATCATCATCATCATCATCATCATCATCATCATCATCATCATCATCATCATCATCATCATCATCATCATCATCACCATCACCATCACCACCAGTCATCAGTAATCAGTCATCAATCATCAATCACCAATCATCATCTCTCTTACCATTATTTCTAATATTATCATTGCTAATATTACTCCCATCCCTTCTCTACCACTTCTCCCAAGTCCGTTTCCCCTCCTCCTTTATTCCTCCTTTTCCTCCTCTTCCTCCTCAAGTCCATTTCCCCCATCCTTCTCGTCCTCCGTCTCCTCTTCCTCCTGCATCTCCCGTCCTCCTTCTATCTCCTCTATCTACCTCCTCTTCCCTTCCTATCCCCTCCCCTCCCCTCCTCTCCTCCCTCTGCCCTCCTCTCTTTCCTTCCTCTCCCCTTCTCTCCTCCTTCTTCCCTCTCTTCTCTTTGCTCTTTTTTCCTATTCCTCTCCATTTTTCCATATTCACACTTGCTATTCTCCCATATTCTGTTATATTATTTTTCTTACTTCTCTTTTCTGACATTCTGTTCCTTCTATTCTTATTTTCCATCTATTCCCCTACCTCCCCTTTCTTCATTATTTCTATCTTTCTCTTTCTCTCTCTCTCTCTCTTTCTCTGTCTCTCTCTCTCTCTCTCTCTCTCTCTCTCTCTCTCTCTCTCTCTCTCTCTCTCTCTCTCTCTCTCTCTCTCTCTCTCTCTCTCTCAAGCTTTCCACTTCATTATTCTTTATTCCGTTTTTTCTATTATTTTTTCTCTATTTCTTCTTTTCTTTATCTTTTTTTTTTCGTCATCCTTCATCTTACCTTGCCTCTTTTCTGATATTATTGTTTTTCTTTTGTTATCATTACTTTCTCTCTTAACTTTGACTTCTTGTCTTTATCTTCCTATATCTCCATTTATCAACGTTTACCGTGCTATGCTTCTTTTATCTTTTCATATATTCATTTATTCATATATCTGTCTCTTTTTTTATTTTATCAACATATTTTTATTTATTTACGTTATTCATTTGTTTATTTTATTTTGTTTAGTTTTGTTTTGTTTTCTCTCTTCCTACAAATCCTCCTATTACCTCTTATTCCTCCTATCACCTACGAGCTACCCTCACCTTCTTCATTCTAATTTAGGCTCATTCTATTCTTTTTCTTAATTTTTTCTACATTTTTCTTTCCCTTTCCATTCAATATTTTCCCTTTCCTCACATTTACTTTTCCCTCTTACTTCTTTCTTCTTACCCCTCGATTACCCACTTTATTTTTTCTTTTCATTCCTTTTCATTTCTTTTATTAATTTATTTATTTATTTGTTTGTTTATTTTCTTTTATCATTTTATTTTTCTATTTATTCGTTTTTTAG
>NC_134784.1:81756044-81766044 GCF_046742065.1 Oratosquilla oratoria | reverse complement strand
ATCCTTCACCCCTCATCCTTCACCCTTCACCCTTCACCTCTCACCATTCATCCTTCACCCCTCATCCTTCCCCCTTTACCTCTCACCCTTCATCCTTCCCCCTTCACCTCTCACCATTCATCCTTCACCCCTCATCTTTCACCCTTCACCTCTCACCATTCATCCTTCACCCCTCAGCCTTTCCCCCTTCACCTCTCACCATTCATCCTTTACTCCTCATCCTTCCCCTTTCACCTCTCACCATTCATCCTTCACCCTTCACCTCTCACCATTCATCCTTCACCCCTCATCTTTCACCCTTTCACCTCTCACCATTCATCCTTCACCCCACATCCTTACCCCTTCACCTCTCACCATTCATCCTTCACCCCTCATCCTTCACCCTTCACCTCTCACCATTCATCCTTCACCCCTCATCCTTCACCCTTCACCCTTCACCTCTCACCATTCATCCTTCACCCCTCCTCCTTCACCCTTCACCTCTCACCATTCATCCTTCACCCCTCATCCTTCACCCTTCACCCTTCACCTCTCACCCTTCATCCTTCACCCCTCATCCTTCACCCTTAACCCTTCACCTCTCACCATTCATCCTTCACCCCTCACCCTTCACCCTTCACCCTTTACTCTTCTTTCTTTCACCCCTCACCCTTATGAATTTTGCTCCTCATCTCTCCACCCTGACCTCTCACAGCTATTCCCCACCCTTGTCCACCTCTTCCTTTTCCTCTTTCACAACGTTCTCCTCTCCACCCTCCTCCTACTCCTCCTCTTCGTCCTTCTCCTCCTTCTCTTCCTTCTCCCTCTCCTCCTCTTCCTCCTCTTTCGCATGGCACTCCCTGGTTCTCCTTGTCTTTTTGTGTCTCTTTCATATTCGCGTCCCGATTCTTTGACTTCCTTTTCCCTGGGCCCTCGTCTCAGGCGACTGGACATTTTATTCGTCCGATTCCAGCCTCTATTCCTTCTCTTCTTCCCTTCTCCTCCTCCTCCTCCTTCTGCTTCTCCTCCTCTTCCTCTTGCTGCTTCTCCTCCTCGCCCTCCTCCTACCCTCCTCCTCCTCCTCCTCCTCATCATCATCATCATCATCTTCTCCTCCTTTTTTCCTGCTGTTGTTCTTTTTTCTTCTTCATCTTGGTCCTAATCCGCCCGATGTACCTCTTTCTATCACCACTCCATCTCCTTTTCCCCATTCATTCACCCCTTCCTTCCTTTTCCTCTGATTCTATATTACCTCTCCCCCTATTTCTTCTCCTCCTTCTCTTCTCTTCCTCTCCTTTCTCCTCCTCTTCTCCTCCTCTCCTTTCTCCTCCTCTTCTCCTCCTCTCCTTTCTCCTCCTTCTCCGCTTCCCGCTCCTCTTCCTTTTCCTCTTCCTCCTTTCTTTCCTCCCCACCCCCCAGTCGAAAGCCAAGACTGCTTTTGTTCTGGACTGACAGCTCTCTTTTTTTTTTTTTTTTTTTTTTTTGACAAGTGGTGTCACCAGTGGACATGTTTACCTTTGGTTCGAATCCCACAATAAAACTGATTGATGTCTTTCTTTCTTCTTCCTTCTTCTTTTTTCTTCTTTCTCCTTCTTCTTCCTCCTTCTTCTTCCTCCTTCTTCTTCCTTCTTTTTCTTCCTTCCTCTTATTCTTTCTTCTTCTTCTTCTTCTTCTTCTTCTTCTTCTTCTTCTTCTTCTTCTTCTTCTTCTTCTTCTTCTTCTTCTTCTTCTTCTTCTTCTTCTTCTTCTTCCTCTTCCTCTTCTTTTTTCTTCTTCTTCTTCTTCTTCTTCTTCTTCTTCTTCTTCTTCTTCTTCTTCTTCTTCTTCTTCTTCTTCTTCCTCTTCTTCTTCTCTTTCTTCTTCTTCATCATCTTCTTCTTCTTTCTTCTCCTTTCTTCTTCTTCTTCTTCTTCTTCTTCTTCTTCTTCTTCTTCTTCTTCTTCTTCTTCTTCTTCTTCTTCTTCTTCTTTCTATCATTTTTTTACTTCACGTAAACCAATGTGTGGCAGAGAAGGCTGCGTGCGGCTGTAAGAATTAGTTTATCTTTTGCACAGCAACCAATGAATCAGAAGTCTCCTTTGATATTGCTTTGATTGTCACCAAACTACTTTGATCATACTACATCGAAGTTAGGAAAAATAGTTTCTGCGGTTTTCATTATAAGAAGGAATTAACAAATAACTCATGTACAAAAAGAAAGAAATCTGCATTAATCTTTTTAATAGATTGAAATAATATATGATTTCTGAACCTCAAACACATTACTTTTCCAAAACTATTGAAAAACCAGTTTCTTGAGTTTTCTTTGTTCTAAAATTGGTCAAATTGTCAAAATTGGGCGCAATTTGACCTTGGTCCCAGATACCTAATTGAGGGACGGTTCTATAATTGAAAATCTTACGGGGGGGGGGGGGTTGCCGCCATTGGTTGAGGCGCCCTTTGTTCCAGGGAATCGAACCCTCTAGTATTGGTCCGTGAAGACTTAATGTCACTATCGTGTTTTAGTGTTTACTAAAACACACGTAATAGAAAACGATTAGGAAAAAGGTGTGCTCACAAGGAAGGCAAGAAGGACGAATTTAGGTTTAATAAGGAAATAGGCAAGAACGAGTTTACCTAGAGAGTAGTTAACGAATGTAATAGACTTAATCACCGTATAGTGAGCGTTGAAACTATTGGTTGCTGAGAAGATTTGATGACTCTATGAACAGAGATGACAGGTGGTGAAAGTTATGGAACTTCCTAGTGTAGGCCGTATGGTCTTTTGCAGTCTCTCCCCCTCATGTTCTTATGTTGTTATCTGCGAAAGCCTTCATTCTGACCATAGGTGGCTTTATGAAAATTTGAAAAATAAAAAGATGAGTATATCAAGTAAAACTAAAAAAATTAAATATGAAATGAAAATTAGATTAATAGATAAATGTGTGTATAATTTAAAATGAAACAGAATATTATATAAATTAAGATAAAAGAAAAATGTAAATATATAGATAGAGAAATGGGTACATGAATAAATAAACGCATAAAAGTAGAATAGAAATAGATAATCAAATCAATAAATGACTCCTAAGAAAAATTACAATGTTTTTCAAAAATAAATAAATGAATAAATAAATAAACAAATAAAGAGAAAATATCTAAGATCAATCTTTTGTTGATCAGAAGCTCACTCGAACTCAAAATAATCATTTGATATCAGCAAGAATATATTCTTTTAATCAAAAAGATTCTTTCAGAGTTTAACACATTTGTAAGCAGAGTCTCTTCTCCAGATATGATAAAAAAGAAGAATGTTTGATGATATTTTTCATTACTACTTGATCATTATTCAATTACTATTTTATATATTATTTTATTATCTAGTTATTGATTAATCATCATCTTATTTAGCTAATTATTCATTATTCAAATTATTCATTCAATTAAGTTTATAAGTATTATTTGATTATTTGTTTTATTCTGCTTGAATGGGTCTCTCGGACAAAAAGGCTTAATGATTTTACTCTAGTTAACTATTTGATCATTATTTAATTACTATTCTATATATCATCTTATTATTTAGTTATTGCTTAATTATCATCTTATTTAGCTAATTATTCATTATTCAATTATTCATTCAATTAAGTTTATGATTATTATTTGATTATTAATTTTATTCGACTTGAATGGTGGCTCTCTTACATAGAGGCTTAATGATTTTACTCTAGTTAACTATTTGATCATTGTTTAATTACTATTCTATATATTATTTTATTATTTAGTTATATTTAATTATCATATTATTTAGCTACTTATTCATTATTCAATTATTCATTCAATTAAGTTTATAAGTATTATTTGATTATTAATTATATTCGGCTTGGATGGGGCTCTCTTACTTAATGATTTTACTCTAGTTAACTTCAGGCAGTCTTTTCAATGGCCTTGTTTCAGGCTCATTTCATTTCAGTCTTGTTCAGCTGAATTTCTTTTCAAGAATAAGAGGCGAATCCTCCCCGACTTGCCCAACGTCTTTATCGTCTCATTCTTGGCAATCACCACCTCTCCTTTATTTAACTTTGTTTCTTCATTCGTTTTAATGTTTGTTGTATTCTTCGTTATTTCGTTATTTTTGTTGGATTTGGATTGAGGTCGTTCGAGTGGTCGCGGGTGACGGTTGTGCTTCTGGTCGACGTGATCGTAGTCGTTTTCTACACAACTAAGCCTGACCCACTTTTTTTTTTTTTTTTTTTTTTTTTTTTTATCCCACACTGGCATCTATTTGGAAAGTCTGCCCGTGGTGGGGTATTGGCCGGGAAATGGAAGAAAAGAAAAAGGCCACGACCTCGAAGATAAAATGCTCCGCCATCTCCCTTCCTAGGTTGACTTTACCACCTCCCAATAACACCCTCCCCCCCCTACCATCCTCCTCCTCTCAGCCAATCCACTCTATGTTCTTTTATGCATCCCTGTCTCTATCTCTCCCTTTGTCTCTGTCTTTTATCTCTTTTCCCATCTCTTTCTCACTGTCCCTGCCTCTTTGTCTCTGACTCTGTGTCTGTATACGTTTCTCTGTCTCTGTTCCAATCTGTCTGTATTTCTCTCTCTCTCTCCTTTTTTTTTTTTTTTTTTTTTTTTTATTCTTTTTCTTCGGAATCTCTTCCAGTCACTCTCGTCGCTCCTCTTCCACAATTCCATCCACTCATCTCCTCTTTCCCTCTCTTTCTTGCCACTCCTCGTTTCCTCTCTTTCTTCCTTTCTGTCTTTATCCTCATCACCCATTTACCCTCACTCCTTCTCTCCATTACCCATTGCTTTCTTTTCAATTATATTATTCTCTATCGATCTACATCGTCTCTTTTTTTTTCTATCCCCTCCCTCTCTTCCCTCCCTTACCCCTATTTCCCTCCCTCCCCTTCCCTACTCCTTCCGTTTCCCTCCTCTTTTCCCCTTTCCTATCTTCCTCCCCCTATTTTCTTTCCCCTCCCCTCCCCTTCTCCATTCCCTTTCCTTTCCCTTCCTCTTTCCAGGTCAGCTTTCCTTCCTTTACCTTTACCGTCAATTCTCCTACCCTCCCTCTTGTCCCTCCTAGCTATCCCTTTTCTGTCTCCCTTTCCCTTTCCTCATTCCATTCCACCATTTCCCCCCCCCCATCCCTCACCCATCATTCCCTTATCCCTTTCCTGTACATTCCCTTTTCTCCCCTTCCCTTCCCTTCCTTTGTCTTTCATCCATTCATTCCCTCTTTCCTTTCCCACTTTCCTACTCCTTTTCCCTCCCCATTTCTTTCCTCTTTTTTCCTCCCAACTTTCACTCAGACTTTTTACTCACCCTTCCTCTCCCCTTCCCTTCCCTTCCCCTCCTTGTCTTTCTTTTTTCCCTCCCCTTCCTTCTCCCTTTCCTTCTCCCTTCCTCGTCGAGACCATTCTCTCTTCAGACTTGAACTTTTGTCTCATCCCTTTCTTTACCTTCTGCCCCACTCCTCTCCTCCTCTTGACCTATCTAAAACCATCTCCCCTCCCCCCTCTTCACCACCTTTCGCCTTCCATAACTTCTTGGTCAGTCCCTCTGTCTTCCCACCTCCTTCCTTGCCATCTTCCCCACTCCCTTCTTCGTCCTCCCTCCTCTCCCCTTCATTCACCTTACTTTCTTCCCTCTGTCCCTTCTTTCCAGCCTCTGTCCTTCCCGTCTTACCTACATCCTTACCGTCTTACCTACATCCTTTTCTTTCTTCTTCCCTATTTCCATTATATCCAACTCTTCCTCCTTTTCTCCCTTCTTCCCCACTTCCCTCGTTCTCCTCTTCCCTACCGCTCTCTTTCCCTTTTACCCTAATTCACTCCCTCCCTCCCTCCCTCTCTCCCTCCCTTCTTCTCTATGTCCTTTTCTTCCTTCTTCTCTAGTTCTGTTCTTCCTTTCTTCCCTATCACTCTCTATCCGTTTTTCCTCACCTCCCTTCCACCATCTTTCTTTTCCACCTTGCCATGTATTTAGCATGCTAAAGACAGCCACTGCCTCCTACCCTCTCCTTCCCACCCTCTCCCTCCCCGGCTTCTCCTCTCCACCTCCTTCACTCACCCTGTCAGCTTGTATTCCGCTCCCATTCCATCTTTATTGTAACAGTTTGCTTTGACCACTCCCCCTTTTTTTTTTTTTTTTTTTTTTTAGGTTTAATTAGCACTTTCTCTCATTTTCTCCCAGATAGGGAATCCTATCATAGTTTCACTTAACCCCCCCCCCCTGCAATACAACAGATTTCCTTCATGAGTTTGTTCTGTAGCGCCGGCAGTACAGAGTAGGTTGACATTCGAGGCCAGGGCTGGGTAACCCTTGGCTCAGATGCAAAGCCTGGCACACTAAAGATTTTTTATGGCACGCGCAACCCAGAGGGAATCTGAAGAAAAAAAAATGAATATCCAACTTCCCTGCTGAGGGGCGGATTGGGATCCTAGGAGGTGATGGGAGGGTCCCATACTCGTATGTAGACCGTATGTAGACCTATAATTTCACTCCGTATCAAAGACTTGGCTAATTTTGGCACACACACTTAAAAAGGTTGCTCACCCCTGTTCTAGGCTGTTGAGAACTTGAGAGAATAGGCAGGAACACACAAGACAGAACATGAGCGAAGGAGGTACGTGTCCATTTGAGGGAAACATTATCAAAGAGAGGGTGTAGTGAAAAAAAAAATACATGGTACTTCGACCTTCACAGACGACAAGGTCACACACTTAAACTAAGTCAGTGATTCTTAACATTTTCCCCTGATTATACCTCCTTTAAATTCGCAAGCAGCCCCGTAAGTACCAATAGATCTGTTGCTGTTTGTATTTATTTTGTATTCCTTTGTATAAATAGCCTAAAAGTAGCCTAAGTAAAAGGAAAACTGTCACCTGATACGAGAGGCTTTAGTAAGCTTCTGACTGCGTCTTTCTACGTCAGCGCTGTGGAAGAGGAACAGAGAAATAAATACGGCGGGTTGCCGCACTTTGATGCGTCTGGCACTAGACTGAACAGAATATAAATGGATGTGTATGTGTGTGTGTGTGTGTGTGTGTGTGTGTGTGTGTGTGTGTGTGTGTGTGTGTGTGGTTGTGTGTGTGTGTGTGTATGTATGTATGT
The DNA here is from genome assembly GCF_046742065.1 of Oratosquilla oratoria. NCBI lineage: Eukaryota > Metazoa > Arthropoda > Malacostraca > Stomatopoda > Squillidae > Oratosquilla > Oratosquilla oratoria. The sequence continues at coordinate 81,758,964 of NC_134784.1, read as the reverse complement.
ATGTATGTATGTATGTATGTATGTATGTATGTATGTATGTATGTATGTGTGTATGTGTATGTATGTGTGTGTGTGTATGCATGTATGTATGCATATATGCATGCATGTACGTATGTATGTATGCATGCATGTACGTATGTATGTATGTATGTATGTATGTATATATGTATGTATGTATGTATGCATGTATGAATGTATGTATGTATGTATGTATGTATGTATGTATGTATGTATGTATGTATGTATATGTATGTATGTATGTATGTATGTATGTATGTATGTATGTATGTATGTATGTATGTATGTATGTATGTATGTATGTATGTATGTATGTATGTATGTATGTATGTATGTATGTATGTATGTATGTATGTATGTATGTATGTATGTATGTATGTATGTATGTATGTATGTATGTATGTATGTATGTATGTATGTATGTATGTGTGTATGTATGCATGTATGTATGTTTTTATGTATGTATATATGTGTGTATGTATTTATGTATGTATGTATTTGTATATGTTTGAGCTTGTGTATGAGATGAATACAATACTGTATGTATTCGTATATGTCCTAAAATTGTAAAGAAACGTTAAGCTTTTGTAAAAATTGTAGTTATGATTGTGGAGGACAAGGTTAGAGGATTAATTCATTATATAATGAACCTTATTGGAAAAAATGACAGCGTAATGAAAGAGGAATCATAATAACGTTGGCAGTAACAAGAATGACAATGAAAAGGTATCGCTTCCGGTAATAGTAACGCTTAATATGAATACTAACACATCCAATTTCCAACCCAAAACTGACTAGTGGGAATATAGAACAACAAACCTAAACCCACAATGACGCAAGACACAGGAATAAACACCATCGTAACATCGTGATTTGAAAAGACAAAGTTCTGTCGAGATGCGCAGACGGGTGACCTCAATGCCAGCCCATCACTGCAGAGCGCAACAGACCAGCTGAGATTAGTAGGCCAGAGAAAGAGGTGTTAGGAGATGTCAAAGCAATAACATACACATAATTGGCCATGAAGAGGGAAGACAGGAATCATCAGGGCCACTTGTATGGGAGTGGAAGGAAGGTTCCAATGTCCTCATGAAGAGCCAATCGGTCGTAAAAGGAGTCATGAAAATGGACGAAATGTGGATCGTAATGGTGATCTAGCTCCCAGACGGGAAATCCCCTCCTTCGTAGCCTGAATATTTACACTTCTGCCTTAAGCGTCGCCAGACGATTTCATTCATATTTCTTTGGCATCAAAGGGTATCTAAAGTATTTTCATTTGCTCCTTTCATAACCAGAGGGTAATTACTCGTTAGAGATGGTTGCCGCCAAGTGATTTTATTCACTTCCATGGAACCCAATTCTTAGATGAAACAGGCATTTCTTCTCCGTTTCGTTTTGTTCAGCTTAAGGGTGTACGCAGAGAACTGTATTTTGTGTCAATTTATTTATTCATTCCTATATTATACTAATATTCTAAATATATTCCGATGTCATATTTATTGTACTATATTTACTATATCATATTACACTTATTATATTGCATTATATTATGTTATATATTATATTATATTATATTATATTATATCATATTATATCATATTATATTATATTATATTATATTATATTATATTATATTATATTATATTATATTATATCATATTATATCACATTATATCGTATTATATCGTATTATATCGTATTATATCGTATTATATCGTATTATATCGTATTATATCGTATTATATCGTATTGTATCGTATTGTATCGTATTGTATCGTATTGTATCGTATTATATTATATTATATTATATTATATTATATTATATTATATTATATTATATTATATTATATCGTATTATATTACATTATATTATATTATATTATAACATTATATTATGTTATAATATGTTATGTTATATTTCATAATTATGATATATGATCATGTTATGTTATTTTGATTTAATGAATTTTATCATTTTTTCCTTTACTTTGGTATATTGAATATTACTTTGTTCTATATGATTTTATCTTTACATTTTTATATTTATTTTTTCTTATTCCAAATATTTATTTCTAACAGAATTAATTTAATCCATTACTATACTGAAGTTTTCATAAGAACAGCCTATGCCAACATTAACAACTTTCCCTCTAGAAATAGTTTCCTTTATCTGAATAGAATCGGCTGGCGGCAGTTGGAATGAATATAGAGATGAGATCACCTTCTTCCTGAATCAAAGCGTCTGCCAACAATAGGAGTAAATTAATAAAAATGCTGCAAATTGCTTATAGATCAAAGACCCTGATGGTACCCCTAGCTTCTTTATTTTTTATTTAATTTATTTATTCATTATTTCTGTACTTATTTGTTAGTTATATTTTATTGAATGCTCTTTTTTATTTCTTTATTTCTTTATTTATTTATCTAATTATTTGTTTATTTTACATATTCATATATTTATCTATTCAATTTATTTATTTGATAATTTACTTATCTATTCACCCAAATATTGATCATTTCAGATTACTCGTCTATTTATTTATTTATTTATTCATCTATATTTATTAGTTATTTATCTATATGAAGAATTGAAAAGCAATCTTCATCATTTAAAATTAATTATCTATTCATCTATTTACCTACCTGTCTATAAATATTTATCTATCTATTTAAAGAAAAAAAAAAAAGGTACAAAAAGACAAATCCCCACTGAAAGCGTTTCGGAAAGAATAGAATAATGACCATTCAAACTTGAAGTCAAGAATAAAGGCATACAGTCGTAAAACTCCACAAAACTGTTTGGTAGGGAAAACGTAGGTTTGGGACTAAAAGTGGGAACTGCAGCCAGGAGCAGCTGGGGGTTAGAAAGTGGGATTTGAAAGTAGGATTTGATATAGGGGGA
>NC_134784.1:81673544-81676044 GCF_046742065.1 Oratosquilla oratoria | reverse complement strand
AATCTACCCAGACAAGAAAACAAAATGACAATAAGATAAATTAATCAAATTGATAAAGAAATTGATGAAGTGATACATCAAATCACAGGATAATTGCGTTACGTATAATAATACAAAAATGTAGCAGACATAAAGACAGGTATTACCTATGCTGGGCATCTGTTTGTGACGTAAATCTAGATAAAATCACCTGTTGAAAGCGAACAAGTACCACTAGGTAAGAAAGTGACTCACTTAGATGGCCACACTTCCCCGTTGCTACCGTGGGTCCTCCACACGTCTGACTGTTCTTAAGGTCGATTCCTCTTCTTTTCCTTTCCACCTTTCCGCCTCTATTGTGTCTCCACTCCTGTCTTGTCTGCCCGCCCGTTCGTCTTCATTGTAGCCTTATCCCTCGCGCAGATCTCCTCTTCAGATCTTCTCCGTTGCGACATCGTCACTTTTCTCCACATTCTCTCCGTTGTGGTCAAAGAAAACCTTATTTCCTGTATTCCTCTTCTTCCTCTTTTCCTCTCTCTTCCTATTCTCTTTCCCTTTCTCTTCCTATTCTCTTCCTATTCCCTTTCTCTTCCTGTCCTCTTTCTCTTCTTCTTTTTCCTTTTTTTGTTCTTATTCTTGTTGTTCCTCTTCCTCCTCCTCTTTCTTTCCTTATTCCTCTTCTTCCTCTTTTCCTCTCTCGTCACTTTTCTCCACATTCTCTCCGTTGTGGTCAAAGAAAACCTTATTTCCTGTATTCCTCTTCTTCCTCTTTTCCTCTCTCTTCCTATTCTCTTTCCCTTTCTCTTCCTATTCTCTTCCTATTCCCTTTCTCTTCCTGTCCTCTTTCTCTTCTTCTTTTTCCTTTTTTTGTTCTTATTCTTGTTGTTCCTCTTCCTCCTCCTCTTTCTTTCCTTATTCCTCTTCTTCCTCTTTTCCTCTCTCGTCACTTTTCTCCACATTCTCTCCGTTGTGGTCAAAGAAAACCTTATTTCCTGTATTCCTCTTCTTCCTCTTTTCCTCTCTCTTCCTATTCTCTTTCCCTTTCTCTTCCTATTCTCTTCCTATTCCCTTTCTCTTCCTGTCCTCTTTCTCTTCTTCTTTTTCCTTTTTTTGTTCTTATTCTTGTTGTTCCTCTTCCTCCTCCTCTTTCTTTCCTTATTCCTCTTCTTCCTCTTTTCCTCTCTCGTCACTTTTCTCCACATTCTCTCCGTTGTGGTCAAAGAAAACCTTATTTCCTGTATTCCTCTTCTTCCTCTTTTCCTCTCTCTTCCTATTCTCTTTCCCTTTCTCTTCCTATTCTCTTCCTATTCCCTTTCTCTTCCTGTCCTCTTTCTCTTCTTCTTTTTCCTTTTTTTGTTCTTATTCTTGTTGTTCCTCTTCCTCCTCCTCTTTCTTTCCTTATTCCTCTTCTTCCTCTTTTCCTCTCTCGTCACTTTTCTCCACATTCTCTCCGTTGTGGTCAAAGAAAACCTTATTTCCTGTATTCCTCTTCTTCCTCTTTTCCTCTCTCTTCCTATTCTCTTTCCCTTTCTCTTCCTATTCTCTTCCTATTCCCTTTCTCTTCCTGTCCTCTTTCTCTTCTTCTTTTTCCTTTTCTTGTTCTTATTCTTGTTGTTCCTCTTCCTCCTCCTCTTTCTTTCCTTATTCTTCTTCTTCCTCTTTTCCTCTCTCTTCCTATTCTCTTCCTATTCCCTTTCTCTTCCTATTCTCTCTCTCTTCTTCTTTTTCCTTTTCTTGCTCCTATTCTTGTTGTTCCTCTTCCTCCTCCTCTTTCTTTTCTTAGTCCTCTTCTTATTCTTACTGTTCCTATTCCTCTTCCTTTTCCTATCCCTCTCCCTCTTTCTCTTCCTTTTTCTCTTCCTTTTCCTGCTGTACCCATTTCTCTTCCACTTCCTCTTCCTCTTCCTATTCTTGCTGTTCTTATTCCTCCTCCTCTTCCACTTCCTCTTTCTGTTCCTCTTTTTCTTGCTATTCCTATTCCTCATCCTCATCCACTTCTTTGTCCTCTTTCTATTTTTCTTTCACTTCCTCTTCCATTTCTGAATCCTAGTGTTCTTCCTCTTCCTCTTCCTCTTCCTCTTCCTCTTCCTCTTCCTCTTCCTCTTCATCTTCCTCTTCCTCTTCCTCTTCCTCTTCCTCTTCCTCTTCCTCTTCCTCTTCCTCTTCCTCTTCCTCTTCCTCTTCTTCCTCTTCCTCTTCCTCTTCCACCTCTTCTCTTCCTTCTCCTCTTCACCTCTTCCTCTTCCTCTTCCTCGTCCTCGTCCTCTTCCTCTTCCTCCTCCTCCTACACCTCTTCCTCTTCCTCTTCCTCTTCCTCTTCCTCTTCCTCTTCCTCTTCCTCTTCCTCTTCCTCTTCCTCTTCCTCCGCACTAGTGACGTAATCGGAAGCGTGCTGGTCTCTCACTCTCTTAGATGTAGTTTCGAATCCCGCGCTGCTCCCCAATTTCCAGGAATGATTGTTACCTGCCACATCAGTCCCCAAAGCGCGTAGGGCAAAGCTGACGGCTTCGGCCGCAGCTAT
>NC_134784.1:81638544-81656044 GCF_046742065.1 Oratosquilla oratoria | reverse complement strand
TCATTACTTCCTCCTCCATCTCCTCCATCTCCTCCACCTCCTCCTTCACCTCCTCCTCCTTTTCCTCCCCCTCCTCCTCCTCTTCCTCCACCTCCTCTACCTCCTCCACCTCCTGCTCCCTTTCCTTCTCCATCACCTCCATCTCCTCCACCTCCATCTATACCTCCTCCACCTCCTTCTTCATTTCCTCCTCATACTGTTCCTCCACCTCATTCTCTTTCTCATTCTCCTCCATTTCCTCCTCCTCCTCCAACTCCTACTCCTCGTCCTCCTTCATTTCCTCTTCTTTCTCCTCCTCCCTCTCTTCCTCCATCTCTTCCGTCTTCTCCTCCCTCTCCTTCATCTCCTCCATCTTCTCTTTCTCCCTCTCCTCCTCCATCCTCTCCATCTTCTCCTTCATCTCCACCTCCTCCTCCTCCTCCTCTTCCTACTCCCTCATTCTCATTCAGGGGGATAATCCTGTGCAGCGGAGGCTGCCTCCGATGTCGAGATTGTTTAGAAGAACATTCCAGACGTCCGTCGCCTTGCAGAAGGTCCGTTTATTCCCGGCCCGGAACGCCGCCGCCTTTCTTCTGGAGTCCTCGTGCGCCAAAGAATAAGTGAGCCCCGCCTTCGCCTCGTAATGGTCTTGCAGAGTGACTCCAGGCGGTCTTAGAAAGACTCTGCGGGGGTGGGGGGTCTTGAATCGAGACTTAGGGTGTTGGAGAGAGATTCGGGGGGCTACAGAGAGACTAGGAGTGTTAGAGAGAGTCTTGGGGGTCTTAGAGAGAGTCGATGTCTTAAAGAGAGACCCTGGGGGTCTTAGATAGAGACTTGGTATCTTAGAGACCGACTTGGGACCTTAGAGAGAACTTTGGGGTCTTAGAGAGAGACTCAGGGTCTTAGAGAGAGACTTGGGGTCTTATAAAGAGAAGTAGGGTCTTAGAGACACACTCGATGTCTTAAAGAGAGACTTGCGGAGTCTTTAAGAGAGACTCAATATCTTAGAAAGAAACTCGAGCCTTGGAGAGAGACCTGGGTCTTTGAGAGAGACTTTGAAGTCTTAGAGAGACTGAGAGACATGGCTATCCTCCCATACAGTCTTCTCATACCAGCCATTGCCTTATAAGGCAGTGCTACATATATAACATTGGTAATGGTTTTACTGAGAACGAGGTCCTATACATAACCTTGGTAATAATGACATGAAGTCCAGAACCAGGACATAGTCGCTCCTATACATTATTCTTAAATGCTTATCTCGGGAAATAGGCTGTCGTCGCCATTCCTAGTTATTTATTTTATTAACCTAATTATTTGATTTTGATGAATTTATTATTGACCTATTTTTTGTTTCTCTGTTTTGTTTATTTGTTCTGTTTTATTTTGTTTATTTATTTATTGATTGATTGATTGATTGATTGATTTTGTTGTTTATTGCAAAATGGAGGTCATTCACAGGAAAATGAATGTAAATATTTTCACGACTGTAAATAGTTATATACTGACAAGACCAACTTGCATGACTTCGTTCTGGCTATCTCCACGCGGTTTCATTCGGATGGGACGAAACTTCCAACCGTCAAAAGGCTAAGTATCAAAAGAATAATAGACTTGGCAAGGTAACAGGAAGACTTAAACAGCTCACTGGAGAGACTCCTTTTACCCCTTTATATTCTTCTCTCGGACTTGCTAAGGGGGAGGGGGGAGGAGGGGGGAGGGGGAGGAGGAGGAGGAGGGTGAATTGTAAATAGTCTTATTCTTACCAGTGGTCTATTTCTTTTAGCTTGGCGGAGATTTTCTTCACCAGTGTCGGTGAACAGCTGTTTTGTACTTCTCCAGTAGCTACACTTTTTCGGCGTTGGTGCATTTCCTCAAGGTTTTTTAATTGAATGGATGAGTTAGATTTTGTCCTGTGATATATCTTTACATTATTCAAGGACCAGGGTAGCAATAAAGTTCATTTGAACGTATAGGATTCATTAATTGATTGATTTGATTCTTTTTTCTAAACAATGTGTGTTCCATTCCGAACGGAATGCTGTTTCCATCGTTTCATTGTTACCCAGCGTTCTTTTCTAGGCGCCCCCTTCTAGAACTCCTCTGGGGGGGCCTTCTAGGGCCCTATCTGCAGCCCACTCCATTCTGGACCCCATTCTAGAGTCCACCTCTAGGACTTCCGCTCTGGGCTCCCTATAAGCCCCCTCTGGGACCCCACTAAAGGCCACCACTCATGGCGCCCGCTCTGGACCCCATTTGGATGCTCTGTGGGACCCCTCTGGGCCACATCTAGACTTCCCTTGGGCCACCACTACGGAACCCAGCCAGGGTCCCCATTCAGGGTCCCAAATCAGAGCCCCTAATCTGGGTCCAATCAGGTCCCCTTCTGGTCCTGTCTGGTCCCCATTCTTGGCTCCCTCTGTGTCCCCCTCTGGGCCTTTTTGGCCCCCTCTGGACCCCTCTGGACCTCTCTGGGTACATTCTGGACCCCAACTCAGGGTCCAAATTCTGGACCCCCAACTCAGGGTCCACACTCTGGGCCCCCTCTGGTCCTCCAACGCGTTTTTCTTGCCAAGCAGAGGTGGAAGTCAGCAGCTCCTTCTTCATTCTGTTGAGAGGGTAATATCCCATTTCTCTTTCTTCTCTTCCCCACTCTTGCCCCATTTTTCCTATTTTCTCTTCGGGGCTCTCTTTTCATCTCTGCTCCTCTCTTTCTCTCTCTTTTAGTTTTTCTTTATTTTCACGCTTACTCATTTTCTCTCTTTTTTGTTTCTATTTGTCTCTCCTTCTCTCTTTTATCTTCTCTCATATTCTCCTCTTTACTTTGTTTCTGTTGTTCATCTCCAGTTCTCTTTACTTCCTCTTCTTTTGTCAGACTAATACTCCGATTATACGCCACTGCTTTTCATTTCTCTCTTGTGTACTCTTTTCTTCTTTTTCACTTCCTCTCTTACTTTCAGTCTTCCCCCCTCTCTCTCTCTCTCTCTCTCTCTTCCTCTGCTCTCTTCTACCTCCTCTCTCCTCGAAGTCAATCTCTCCTCTCTCTCCTCACTCTCTATTCTCTCTCTCATCTCTCGTCCTCTCTCATCTCTCTCTCCTCTCTCTCCGATCTCTCACTCTCATCATCTCATCTTCTCTCTTCTCTTCCTCTCTCTTCGTTCTCTCTCCTCCTCATCTCCTCTCCTCTCTCCTCTACTCACTCTCTCTCTCGGCTCTCTCATCCATCTCTCTCTCGCTCTCTCATCCTTCTCTCGCTCCTCTCACTCTCTCTCTCTCTCCTCCTTCTCATCTCACTCCTCTCCTCCTCCTCTCGCATCTCGTACTCTCTTCTCTCTCTCTCTCTCTCTCTACTCTCTCCTCTCCTCCTCTCTCTCTCTCTCTCTCCCTCTCTCTCCTCTCCTCTCGTCATCCTCTCTCTCTCTCATCTCACTCTCTCTCTCTCTCTCTCTCGCTCACTCTCTCTCTCCTCTCTCTCTCATCTCTCGTCTCTCTCTCGCCTCCCTCTCTCTCTCACTCCTCTCTTCTCCACTCTCGATCTCTCTCCTCTCTCTCTCTCCTCTTCACTCATTCTCTCCTCTCACTCTCTCCTCTCTCTCACTCTCATCTCTCTCCGCTCTCTCTCTCTCTTCATCTCGTCTCCTCTCTCTCTCTTCCTCTCTTCCATCTCTCTCGTCTCTCTCTCTATCTCTCTCTCATCTCCTCTCGTCTCTCTCTCTTTCTCTCTCCTCTCATCTCCTCTCTCTCTCTTCTCTCTCTCTCTCTCTCTCTCTCCCTCATCTCGTCTCTCTCTCTCTCTCTCACTCTTCACTCTCTCTCCTCTGCATCTACACTCCTCTCTCTCGTCTCTCTCGCTCCATCTCTTCTTCTCGTCTCTCTCTCTCTCTCTCTCTCTCTCTCGTCATCTCTCTCTCTCATCCCTCTCTCCTCCTCTCTCTCAAACCTCTCCGCTCTCTCTCTCTCTCTCTCTCTCTCTCTCTCTCTCTCTCTCCACATGGATTTGGTGTTTACATTCCTTTATTTGCAAATAATCCTACTCACTGTTCCTTACCATTTCCTTTATTCGTTTTAGATTTCTTTTTGTGTTTTCTACGTATTTATTTTCCAATTCTGTTTTTATCCTCGTGATGTTATTGTGAATTCCTTCCTCTTCCATCATCATCACTCCTTTCCCCAATTCCCTTTTTCCATTTGTTCCACTCGTAAGCAACGTACTGCAGTCCCATTTTCACTTTCTCTCTCATTTCTTCTTATTTTTTTTCGTCGCAATTTTTACTCTGATTAATCATCATTGTCGTTTTCTTTGCGATTTGTGATTTTTTTTAATTTATTATAATAACAGATAGCTGAAGTTCACTACTGGACACTTCTCTCCCACAATTTTGGATCCATTTGCTCGTATCGGCTGTTGTGTTGGTGTCAACACCTTAAAATTAAGCTTGAAATCGCGGATATCTTGTTCTTCGTTAAAAGAAAAATAATGATAGAAAAATAAAACAGTAAATGATGCACTTTCATTACGTATAAAGTTTTTGCTGCACTTTGAGAGAGAGAGAGAGAGAGAGAGAGAGAGAGAGAGAGAGAGAGAGAGAGAGAGAGAGAGAGAGAGAGAGAGAGAGAGAGAGAGAGAGAGAGAGAGAGAGAGAGAGAGAGAGAGAGAGAGAGAGAGAGAGAGAGAGAGAGAGAGGAAGAGAGAGAGAGAGAGAGAGATAGAGAGAGAGAGAGAGAGAGAGAGAGAGAGAGAGAGAGAGAGAGAGAGAGAGAGAGAGAGAGAGAGAGAGAGAGAGAGAGAGAGAGAGAGAGAGAGAGAGAGAGAGAGAGAGAGAGAGAGAGAGAGAGAGAGAGAGAGAGAGAGAAAGTTGAAAATAGTTCTTTAGTCTTGCACACAGATTCGCATTCTCTCTTCGTAGGCCCACATTGTCCTTTAGCTTTCCTTTTCACCGACTCTCATCTTTCATTAGTACCACAAGAGCCCAAATTACCGTCTTGGTACTGGAAACACAAAACTCAAGACTGAAGTTGAGTCTCAGACCCAGCTTTCACTGTGACGTCTCTATGTCAAAGCTTCCAAACTCCTTCCCCCATAACCCCAATACGCATTTGCTACAAATCAAAAATTGTATATCTTGGGACGAGCCCCCAGTTACGTTCGTCCCTCCTTCACAGTGTACTTAGCGTTTAGCCTGTGGCGGCCTACGTCCGCATGCGCCCTCGCCAGGAATCCACTGGATATACACGACTCCAGCAAATCTACAGGACTCCACCGGATCTACTGAACTCCACCGGATCTACAGTACTCCACCGGATCTACTGTATTCCACTGGATCTATTGGACTCCCCCGGATCTACAGGACTCCACCGGATCTACCGGAATTCACCAGATCTACAGGACTCCAACGGAACTGTAGGACTCAACTGGATCTACAGGGCTCCACCGGATCTACCGGAATCCACCAGATCTACAGGACTCCAACGGATCTACAGGACTCCACGGCTCTATTGACAAAATGTCTCAATTTGCTTATTTTAGAAAATGAGATATTTTTAAAACATTATTGTTTATATACACTAAGATAATAGGCTATGATCCACTGAGAATGTTCTGAGATTAAGTTGTGATCAAAAGCTGTGTATTACAAATTGTCTATGTCTACATATGATTTTTTTTTTCAAGTATTTGCTCAACGAGTATATCATGGAGTATATATCGCAGATATCCCGCTACGAACAAGGGTGGAAAAGGAACACACACACACACACACACACACACACACACACACACACACACACACACACACACACACACACACACACACACACACACACACACACACACACACGCACACGCGCACGCACACGCACACACACACACACACACACACACACACACACACACACACACACACACACACACACACACACACACACACACACACACACACACACACACACACACACACACACACACACGCACATGAACTCTGAGATCTCTTCTGGGAGGGAAACTAGCTATCGATCACGAGTTTGGAGACACTCCCACATACACTTTATAAAATAAATAATCTCACGAATGATTGGTGGATCACAAAAAAAAAAAAAAAAAAAACTCGGGTAGTACAGAATTGATGTTAAGACCTTTGCCTTCCTTTGTATCAGAAAATAGAATTGATTTCTGTGATGCCATTAATCAGGTATAATTCTTATAATGATTTTTCCCGCTGTTACCAGTCACATAACTTTATCAGTTAGAGGACCTGCTCACAGGACACACACACTCACACGCACACACACACACACACACACACACACACACACACACACACACACACACACACACACACACACACACACACACACACACACACACACACACATACACACACACACAGAAAGAGAGAAAGAGAGAGAGAGAGAGAGAGAGAGAGAGACGTACACACAGATGAATAAAATCAACTAGTGTTAACGAGAGGAAAACCTTTAATATACATCATCAAGAGGCTTCCTGACTCTCATTTTCTTCATAGTGGTGATCATTAATGCTCTTTTCACTAAAGTACCGTTGAAGTTTCCCTTTGTCGCCCCGACTGTACTCAAAGTTTTTGCATTTTTTTTTTCTTCTTCTTATTTTTCGGACACTCGTGTTTAAGCCGCCACACTTCCTGAAGAAAAAACAGTCGTAGAGCAAAGTATTGTTTTGGAAACTCTTGTTGTTATTCTCTCTCTCTCTCTCTCTCTCTCTCTCTCTCTCTCTCTCTCTCTCTCTCTCTCTCTCTCTCTCTCTCTCTCTCTCTCTCTCTCTCTCTCTCTCTCTCTCTCTCTCTCTTTTCTCTCTCTTGCAGCTCTGTCTCTTACCAAAGAACATTCATAATGTCTTCTGTTAACATAAATGGAACCATCGATGGGTCCTTGCATCTGGTGACCCCTTGAAATGGACGTCTGAAAGAAACTTCTCCCTCCTGCTCAATTCTAAATCTATCACCTCTACCCAGAGGTGCAGCCCCAGGGGGATGACACTCAGTTCCAAAACTGGAGACAGGATCTTTTTCAGTTGTAACTTGAATTTGTCCATATTTTCACATGAAGAAACACGACCACCCACAACTTGTCTCCTCTTCCTCCTCCTCCTCCTCTTCCTCCTTTTCCTCCTCTTCCTCCTCTCCCTCATCATCCTCCTCTTCCTCCTCTTCCTCCTCTTCCTCCTCTTCCTCCTCTTCCTCCTCTTCCTCCTCCCTTTGCTCATGTATCTTCTCTTCTGTTCCCTTCTCCTACTACCTCTCTTTCTTCTCTTCTTCTCTTTCCTCCTCCTCCTCCTTTTTCTCCTCAATCTCTTTCTACCAATTAATGCCATAGAAAGAGAGCCACACTAATACAACACAGGAATCAGGCCAACGGTTCTTCCTGAAGAGACGCCAGATAATTTCATACACCTTATGATTGTCTTTTGTGAATAAAATAGTCATAAACTCAATTCTTTATACTTTCTCTTTGTTCATTTACCACGCTTCTAGTAAACATTTATTTTCTTTTTTCTATAACCCTGACCACGCTTTGGCAGTCTGCCCGAGCGGGAATGTTCACTATGAAGAGAGAGAGCGAGAAAAAAAAGTGCTCGGGTAAGTTATTAGGTTCATAAATCAAAATGGGCGTCTAGTGTGAGAGAATCATGTAAACGGCAGAAATAGCAAAGTAGCATGAAAACGTGTTTTATTTCTGGTGTGTGTATGTGGGGGGGGTGGGGGTTGCATTTATCCCATCATCTCTTACCCCACCCCCACCCCCTCTCCCACCCCCACAGCCCCTCATATCTCCCTCCTCTTGTTCGAGGTATATCTGATATGTCAGGATATACTCACGTGCTTTCCAAAAGCCCACCGAAGAACCTGCGAAGTATAGCAGATATGTTAGGATATACTCGTATTTCCTGGTTTTTCTAAAAGATGCTTTGAGGTCCATACAAACATATCTCCGTGCATTAGAAGCATATCAAACATGTTACGATAAACCCACGTTTCTTGCAAAAGAATTCAGGAGAGACAGGTTACGTTAAACTCCTTTTGCCGCGTGTAGTGCTTGTGGTATTTTATTCAGTCTAACGTCAGAAGAGTTTATGCTGCAGAGAGACGGGCAGGGTCTGTGAAAGAAAGGGTTTTTGCTAATTGAAAGAAATCTTCTGTTGTTACGTTGAAATAGAGCCTAGAGTACCTCATAGTAGCGAATAGGTCATCATTTTAGGTTTTATCTTCTCTTTCACATCTTTTCATTAACTTATCTATGTGTTATCCTCTCTTTCACATATTTTTATTTATTCATTTGACAACAATTAGGTCCGTTTCACGATACTGGATTGTATATTACTCATGTACAGATTTTTTTCATAAGTTTGTCAATAAAAAATAGATAAATGAAAGTGAAAAACTTGTCCACTTCAGCAGTGAGAGTGAGAGTGAGAGTGAGAGTGAGAGTGAGAGTGAGAGTGAGAGTGAGAGTGAGAGTGAGAGTGAGAGTGAGAGTGAGAGTGAGAGTGAGAGTGAGAGTGAGATGAATATCTGCCAGGAAGATATTCTAACCAGACCTTGATTCTGAATCGTTCCTGGTTCCGTTTCCGTATCGAAATCAAGAACGGGAATGGGGAGGCTCCGTTGAACATGTCACCTTGGAAATATGAAACGATGATAGAGTTAATATGGACGATGAACTGCGAGTGACGCACAAGAGGGTCGACATTTGGCGAAGGAGAAGGGGAACCGGTTTTGGAGGGGTAGGAAGAGGGGAGGAGGAGTAGGTGGGCGAGGAGGAGGAAGAGGAGGAGGAAGAGGAGGTGGGAGAGAGAGGGTTGGAGTTGCACAGATAATTTTGCACCGAAAAGGAAAAGGCCGGTTGACTGGTTCAGAACTACGAGACAGGTAAACATGCATGCAGACAGAGAAATAGACAAGAGGATAGGAAGTCAAATACTATGCAGGATAAATAGATACAGATAGACAGGAAGACAGGTGGACAGGGATACGTGCTGACAGTTATACTGAAAAGCAAACAGGCAGACTATCAGAAGGGTAGACCGGTAGACTGGTAGATGGATAGACCGGCAGACAGACAGGCAGACTGGCAAACCAGTAGACAGGATGACAGTGAAACAGGCACACCAGCCAACAGGAATACGGACAGACCGGCAAACAGGCAGGCAGGCAGAAGCAGGTAGATAGGCAGACACAGGCGAATAAACAGACACAGACAGATAGGGAGACACAGGGAAACAGACAGGGAAACGTAAACTGAGCTTACAGAGGAGAGCTTGAAAATAGCGACTTGTTCCATATTACTGCTACTTGCCAGTAACATAAAACCACGTCCATGCTTCAGTACAGCCAAACATTTCTTCCCAGAGAGATCTATGGGTGGGCACAAGTATCGTTGTTTTCTTCTATGGGGTGGTGTGCGTTCGGAGTTCATGAAACTTGAGGCAAAAATTATTCTCAATTTCTTTGGGTTCTCTTCCTAATTTGTAAAACTATCGAAAGCAGGGGAAACGGAGGTGGGGGAGAGAGTGCGATTATAGATGCGCAAGAGATTAGGCCGAAGAAAACCTATCGGAAGAGTCTTGGGTTACTTCTTGATCTCTTTTGTTTTACCTGATCCTGTATTGTTCTATTCCTTCTTTATGTCGCTCTAGAACATCTGTAGACAGATTTTTGATCTTGTATATCTTTTTTCATTAGCCTCTTGTCACTCCTTTTTATATGTAAAATAAGAATAGAAAAAGAAGGAGGCTATTTTGAGTGCAGAGAAGAGAATCTATTGGGAAGTTTGCAAAAGAGGCAGCCGGGGCAAATATATTCAAATGGGCTGGCAGGAGACCCCGGCAATGGAGGAGGGAGTGTTTAATGTGGAGGAGGGAAGGGAGGAGAAGAGGTAAACTGGAAGGAAGGGAACTAAAAACGTGAGGAGAAGCTGGAAGAGGAAACGGAGAGAAGGAGGAGGAGAGATGGGGAGTAAAGAGGGTGAGAAGGAGGAGAGATAGGGAGCAAAGAGAGTGAGAAGGAGTACTTAATGAAGAGTAGGGAAAGAAGAATAAGTAAGCTGAGGGAAGGAAATCCAAAAGGAGAAGAGCTGGAAGAGGTAATGGAGGGTAGCAGAAGGGCAGATGGGAAGGAAAGAGGGTAAGACAGAATTTTTAATGTAGATGAGAGAAGGAAAGAGGATAGGTAAGCTGGATGGAAGGGAATTAAGAACATAAGAATGAAGGAGACTGCAAGAGACCATAAGGCCTACACTAGGCAGCTCCATATCCATCACTACCTGTCATCCCCATCCATAAAGTTGTCTAACCGTTTTTTAAAACAACTGATAGTTTCAGCGCTCACTACATGGTTACTAAGTCTATTCCATTCGTTGACCACCCTATTAGTAAACCAATTCTTGCCTATTTCCTTCTTAAATCTAAATTTGTCCAGTTTAAATCCATAACTGCGAGTCCTGCCCTGCTGTTTTAATATGATGACCTTGTTTGTATCACCCTTGTTAAAGCCTTTGTTCCACTTGAACACCTCTGTTAGATCACCCTGTACTCTGCGTATTTCCAGAGAGTGTAAGTTAAGGTGCCTAAGCTTCTCTTCGTAAGGCAAATTTCCGAGTCCATGTATCATTTTGGTCATTCTTCTCTGTACTGGTTCTAGTGAATTGATTTCCATTCAGTAGGACGAAGACCAAAACTGTACCGCATAGTCAAGGATGGGTCTAACTATCGCTAGATAGAGTTTGATAATTACCTCTACACTTCTATTCGTTACCGTCCTAGCAATGAAACCTAATGCTCTGTTAGCTTTATTCCTGTCGCTAATGCACTGTTTCCTGGTTTTAAAGTCCGGACTTACTAGAACTCAGTTTTCTCTAGAAGCGTGTTATTTAAGCTGTATCTATTATTGGGGTTGTGAACAATTTGTTAAGATCATCCTGCAGAATCTCTGCGTGGTCTCCTGACCTAATTAAGTGTCCTATTTTAGTGTCGTCCGCAAACTTACTAACATCACTATTTATTCTATCGTCTAAGTCGTTTATGAACATAATGAACAACAAGGAACCCAAAAACCGAGCCCTGGGGAACACCACTAGAAACATTGCCCCACCTGAACAACGTTTACCGTAGGCACAAAACCAGTGTCTACCGATTTATTAAGTATTTCAGTTAACTGGTCGCAGATTTCAAATTTACACTCCTTAAGCATTCTCGGAAAAATTTCGTGTAGACCCAGGGATTTTGTAGCTTCAAGTCTTTCAATCTGCTTGACTTCTTCTATTCTACTAATGCTGATGTTAGATAGTCTACTTTCTTCATCCCCATTGAAAATCGGATCGCAGTCAGGTACCTTATCTAACCTCTCATTAGTAAACACCGAGAGAAAATATTTGTTAAACTCCTCGCTCATTTTTTCCTCCGATTCTATCATGACACTTTCATCGTTTTTAATTGGGCCTATTCTTTATTTTTGTTCTGTCGAGATGAAAGAATCCCTTTGGGTTGGATCTTCCTTGGGTGGCAACCTTAATTTCATAGTTACGTTTCACTGTACGTTTATTCTTTTTAACCTGCTTTGCCATTTCGTTATATCTTGATCTAAGGTGTGTTTCCCCGTTTTTTAATTTTTACGTAAAATCCTCTTTTCATTCCGATCTCATGTTTCAGTCTGTTCGTCATCCATTTGGGAGTATTACTATTCTTCCGTATTGACTTCAGGGGAATAAATATATTTTGTGCATTAATAATTAAATCAGTTAGATTGCTATACATTTCATTCAAATTGCTGACCTGGCTGTTAACCCCCCTGCCCCCAAGTGACCTGACCCAAGGTATGCATATTACCCTCCGTGACCCGACCCCTGGTCATGACCTGACCCATGGTCATGACCTGACCCCTGGTCATGTTTCGACCCCTGACCGCGCCGATAATGTCCGAACCATCCGTATGACATTTCATATTCAATTTCAAATAGGTTTTTATATTGTCAAAGTTGGCTCTCCTGAAGTCTGGTACTTGGACTTTATTCGTACTTTTTAATTCTTCCCAAATAATATTAAATCTTATTTCTTAATGATCGCTAGAGCCTAGACTATCTTCTACTTTTACCTTACTCATTAGGTGTTCATTATTAGTTAAAAGTAAGTCCAGAGTATTTTCTCCCCTCGTAGGATCAGTAATCATTTGTTTTAGGAAATGATCCTGCACCACATCTACGATTTTTTTCGCCTCCTGATCTTCTACTAAAATTTCCCAGTCAATGTTTCTATAACTAAAATCTCCCATGATCATAACGTTTTTGTACTGGGACGCTCTGCGAATTTCATGAATCAGGGAATCAGTCTGCTCAATGCTGAGGTTAAGAGGTCAATACAGGACGCTAATAATAACTTTTTTATTCTTGCCTATAATCTCTACACAAATAGATTCCGCACTGTCCTCTTCCTTAAACGAATTGTTGATAATACAGTTTATTGTATTTTTGACGAAAAGTGCTACTCCTCCCCCACTCCTGCCAACCCTGTCCTTGTAAAGAGGAGAAGAAAAGCTAACAGAGAAAATGGAGGTAAGCAAGAGGAGGCATAGGGACCGAAGAGGGTGAGAAGGAGATTTTAATGTGGATGAGGGAAGGAAGAAGAAGAGGTACGCTAGATGAAATGGAATTAAAAGGGAGAGGAAAAGTTAGAAGAGTAAATAGTAGATGGCAAGGGTAAGATGAGGGAGGAAAGAGAGTGTGAAGGATTAGAGAGCATAGTGGAGGGGAAGAAAGTGAAGAAGGAATAGGCGGTGGTGGGCATGAAAGTACCTAATGTAGGCATTATGAGCTATTGCAATCTCTTCCATTCCTATGTTTTTCTGTTCTTATAAAGTAAAGCAAAAGCAAAGGGGATAATTTAGGAGGGGAACTGGGGTAGAAAGAGAGGATAGGAAGAGTGATGAAAGGGAATGAGGGATGGAGATTGGGATGAAAAGAAAAGAAAACGTAGAAAAAGGAAGGGGGAGAAAGAAAGGAAAATGGAATAAAACAGAGAAAAGAGAAGGAAGTAGGAGGATAGGAGAATGACTGGGTAGGGTAATGAAAAAAAGGTTTTCGATTTAAGTCCCCCCCCTACCAGGGGGCCATGACGTTCTCCTTTACAGAGGACTTTGTAGCTTGGAATTTAATGAACACTGCCATTGGTCCAACTTGCTGGCGGCAGAAAAGTGTCGTCACCTCGACCTCCGTCGGAAGTACTGACGCTCTAATCCGCTCGACCAGAAAGGTAAATGTAAATGATTAGACTAAGAGGAATAGAGAGAAAAGATGAGTATACGAGGAAAATAATATGATAAAAAGAGAGAAAAACAAAGAAAACACGAGACACACAAGGAAGAAATGAGGAAAAGAGGGACGTTAAGAGGAATACAGAAAAGAGAAGAGATATAAAGAAAGAATATCTTGACAATAGAAGGAGGAGAGAGACGAAGTGGAGTGGGCAAGTAAGGGAAGAGGAGGGAAATGAGGGAATGAAATATATGAAAATAAGGAAGAATATATGAATATATATGAAATATATGAAATTATATGAAATATATGAAAATAAGGAAGAATATATGAATATATAAGAAATATATGAAATGATATGAAATATACGAAAATAAGGAAGAATATATGAATATATAAGAAATATATGAAATTATATGGAATATATGAAAATAAGGAAGAAAGAAAAAATGGGAGAAGAATAGATTAAAACAAAGAAAAGAGAATAATGGTAAAGGAGGATAAAGGTGGAGGAATAGAAGAAAGGAAAAAGTAAGACCACAGTAAGAACAAAGGAATTGGGAATAAATGAAAATTAGCAAGAAGTGTTGAGGTCTGGAGAAAAAAATAATGAAAGAAAGAAAGTGAAAGAAAAGAATAAGGAGAGAGACAGAGGAGAGAGACGGGGTGGAAAGAGAGAGAAAGAGAGAGATTGAGAGAGAGAGGGCGAGAGAGAAGGAGAGAAGTCGATGGAGAGGGAAAACTTTGTTGGGAGGAAAGTGGAGGAAAAGAAGTGAGAAGAGTGATTTGTACTTGACTCTAAGTTCTCGAAATAAAAAATGGAAAAAGGACGATAGGAAGAAAGGGAGGAAGGAAGCAAAAAATAATAAATAGAAGAGAGGGAATGAAGAGGAAGAGACAGGAGGGAAAGGAGAAAAATGTGGATGATGACAGCAAAGGCAAAATGATGGAATATATTATGTCAGCATAGCTTTATTGAAGGATAAGTAAAAATGGAAGAATCGAAAAGGAGGAGAGTTTGAAAGAAGAACATGGCAAAGGAAGAGGGGGAGAAGAAAATAAATAATAGGAGAAAGAAAAATAGGAATAAGACGAGGAGAAGAAAAAATAAGGGAAAGAGGAAAAGGAGAAGAAGAAGAAAAAGAAGGAGAAGAAAAAAAGAGGAATAAGACGACGAGAAGAAAAAATAAGGAAAAGAGGAAAAAGAGGAGAAGAAGAAGAAGAAGGAGGAATAGGAGGATGAAGAGGATGTTGAAGATGAGGTGGGGATAGAGGGCCCATTTTGTTTTCTAATGACGTAGGAGGAATTCCAAAGAGGCCGTGGAAGGATGGAGCAAGGGAGGGGTAGGAAGGAGGGGTAGGGAAGGAGGGAGAGAGGGAGGGTAGGAGGGTGGAAGGAAAGTGGATGAGAGGAGATGGTACATGAAGGGCGGGAAAGGAAAGGGTGGAAGATTGATATTCTTGAAGAGGACGATTATGGAGGACAAGAGGAAAGTGGGGAGGAAGTAGAAAGGGAAGGAGGGAAGGAAAGGAAAGGTAAAGAGAGGGCGGGAAAGGAAGGGTGAAGGGAGATGTTCTCGAAGTAGAAGATTGTTGATGGGAAGGAGGAAGGGAGGGGGGATAGGAGATGGATGGTAGATAGTTTAGGGAGGGAATGGATGAGAGAGGGAGGGTCATGTGGACGGAGGGAGGAAAGAAGGAAGGACATGTTGGTTCTAGAAGGAGGGAAAGTGAGGGGAGAGAGGGAAAGAGGAATAAAGTGAGAGAAGGAGGATAAAAGAGGGGAAAGGAGGGAGAGGGGTATAGAGGAATGAAAGGAGGGAGAGGGGGAATAAGAGAGTAGGGGAAGGAGAGAGAAAGAAAGGGAGAGAAGGAAGGAGAGAGAAAGGGAGGGAGAGAGGGAGGGTTAGAGACGTACGCCATGAAGATCTGACGCAGAAAAATAGAGGAGAAGAATGCGAGTTGTGATGACGAGGAAGAAGAAGAGGAAGAAGAAGAGGAAGAGGAAGAGGAGGAGGAAGAGGAAGAGGAAGAGGAAGAGGAAGAGGAAGAGAGGAAGAAGACCTTTGGTAGGGAGGAAGATTAACCTTGAGCTGAATAAACTCGTCTGGTGGCAGCCATGATAACATATACTCATTCTTTCCATGTGCCCATAGCCATGGAAATCTTTCATCAACTCTATCAGCCACTCTTTCCATTCCCAAATTGGGGGAGAAGAAGACAAACAGAGAGAGAGAGAGAGAGAGAGAGAGAGAGAGAGAGAGAGAGAGAGAGAGAGAGAGAGAGAGAGAGAGAGAGAGAGAGAGAGAGAGAGAGAGAGAGAGAGAGAGAGAGAGAGAGAGAGAGAGAGAGAGAGAGAGAGAGAGAATGAGAGAGAGAGAGAGAGTGAGAGAGAAGAGAGAGAGAGAGAGAGAGAGAGAGAGAGAGAGAGAGAGAGAGAGAGAGAGAGAGAGAGAGAGAGAATGATAGAAAAGGTACACGATGGTAAGGAAGAGAAGGGGAGAAGAGAAGAGAGAGAGAGATGAGAGAGAAGGTACATGATGGTGAGAAAGAGTAGTAAGGGGAAGAAGGAGAGAGAGAAAGAAAGAGAGAGATATGGGGAGAGGAGGGGAAGAGAACTAAGTAAGGAGATGAAGATAGAATGGGCATCTGAATTAGGAAGTATGAATTTTTATTAAGAGAGAGAGAGAGAGAGAGAGAGAGAGAGAGAGAGAGAGAGAGAGAGAGAGAGAGAGAGAGAGAGAGAGAGAGAGAAGGTAGATGATGATAGATAGATAGATAGATAGTAAGATAGATAGATAGGGAGATAGAGAAGAGAGAGAGAGATGAGAGATAGAAGGTACATGATGGATAGAAAGAGAACTAAGTAAGGGGATGAAGATAGATAGATAGAAAGAAAGAGAGAGATAGAGAGAGAGAGGAGAAGAGAACTAAGAGAGGAGAGAGAGATAGAAAGGAGAGAGAGAGAGAGAAGAGAGAGAGAGAGAGAGAGAGGAGAGAGAGAGAGAGAGAGAGAGAGAGAGAGAGAGAGAGAGAGAGAGAGAGAGAGAGAGAGAGAGAGAGAGAGAGATAGAGAGAGATAGAGATAGAGAGATAGATAGATAGAGAGAGAGAGAGAGAGAGAGAGAGAGAGAGAGAGAGAGAGAGAGAGAGAGAGAGAGAGAGAGAGAGAGAGAGAGAGAGAGAGAGAGAGAGAGAGAGAGAGAGAGAGCGAGAAGCAAAAGAGAAAGAGAGTAGATAGGTAGAAAGTATAAACAGGAAAAGAGATACGATAAGGAGGAAGAAGGTAAAGGAGGAGGAACCACCTTGATAAGAGAGAATATGAACGAGACGATGTGATGCGACGGAGGGAGAAGATGTTAAGACATAGGACGAGCTAGGAGACATAGGAAGATGGAGGGATATGGAGGGAGGAAGGGAGGGAAGAGGTGAGAGGTGGAGGTGCCGACAAGGGATCCCTCTCTGCTGCCAAAAGCTTCCATATCATTTGACTGCACTTCATAATCACCCAGCTGTGGCGGAGGGAGAGAGAGAGAGGTAGGGAGGGACCGAAGGGGGGGGGGGAGGAAGAGGAAGAGGAGGAGGAGACCGAGGAGGAGGAGGAGGAGCAGGAGAAGGAGGAGGAGCAGGAGAAGGAGGAGGAGGAGGAGGAGGAGGAGGAGGGGACGAGTGAGGAAGGGTGGAACGATGGAGGGGAACAGGAGGAGGAAGAGAAGAAGGAAGAGAAGGTGGAGGAGGGGATGGGAGAAGAAGGGAGGAAAGAGGGAGGCGAGCAGGTGGAAGAGAGAGGAGGAGTGGGAGGAAGGAGCGAGAGAAGAAAGAGGAAGAAGAGGAGGAAGGGGGAGAGAAGGAGGAGCCGAAGGAGGAATATAAATGATAAGAAGGAGGAAGAAGAAGAGGGAGAGGGAGTGGATCAGAAATAGAAAGGGGAGCAAGTGGAGAAAGAGAAGAAACGGAGTGATTGGGAGGAGGAAGAAAGGTCAGGAAGAGGGATTGGAGGAGAAAGGAGAAGAGGAAGAGGAGAAAGAGAATAATGAGGAGGTGGAAAAAAGGGGGAAGAAAGGTCAGGAAGAGAGAGTGGAAGAGAAAGCGGAGGAAGAAGTGGAAGAGGAGGAAAAATAAAAAAAGGGGGGTGAGGGAAGGGGGAAGGAGTGGAGGAGAAAAAAAGAAGAGGAATAAAAAGAAAAGAGAGGAGGAAGAGGAAGATAAAGAGGTAAGGAGAGGTGGGGAGAAAGGTCGTGAGGAG
>NC_134784.1:81618544-81621044 GCF_046742065.1 Oratosquilla oratoria | reverse complement strand
TGTGTGTGTGTGTGTGTGTGTGTGTGTGTGTGTGTGTGTGTGTGTGTGTGTGTGTGTGTGTGTGTGTGTGTGTGTGTGTGTGTGTGTGTGTGTGTGTGTGTGAGTGTTTGTGTGTGTGTGCGTATTTGTGTGTGTGTGCGAGTTAGAGTGAGCCAGTACGCGTTTGCACGCTTGTCTTTGATTTAGTGTGCATACGTGCATGTCTATTTGTATACACAGTACACGTATATGTATACATGAATAAACGTTCTAACCCCAGTTTCCGACCCCCAAAATATAGATAAAAGCATTAGAATAAATATAGTAATAAATAGATGAATAAATAAATAAATAAATAAAAAATAAATAAATAAAATAAATAAAAATAAATAAATAGAATAATCAAACAAAATAGAAAAAAAAAAATAATAAATAAATAAATAGAAATAATAATGTTTCGGAATATGTCAATATCCTCAGGGTAAGATCAAAGGAGGCAACTCATTGGTCAGAGACAGAAGGAGAGGTAAAGAAAGGAGCGCGCCTCGGGAGGGAGGGAAGGAGGGAGGGAGGGAGAGAGGACTCTGACATTTCCCCCGACAAGTTCGTGGTGTCCTCCTGTCACCGTCACTCCACCACAAACCCATCAAACGTAATGTATTTCTTACGAATTGAAATCACTGTGTCTCCTTTTATCTGTCTGTTCTTCCTTTGTGCCTCACCTTTGTGCCCTCACCTTCGCCTTTCTCTCTCTCTCTCTCTCTCTCTCTCTCTCTCTCTCTCTCTCTCTCTCTCTCTCTCTCTCTCTCTCTCTCTCTCTCTCTCTCTCTCTCTCTCTCTCTCTCTCTCTCTCTCTCTCTCTCTCTCTCTCTCTCTCTCTTCTCTCTCATCTCTCTTCTTCTTCTTCTTAGTCTCTCTCTTCTCAAAAATCTCTCATCTCAAACAACACACACACACGCACACACACACACACACACACACACACACACACACACACACACACACACACACACACACACACACACACACACACACACACACACACACACACACACATACAAATACAACACATACAACACATACAACACACACAACACACACAAATTACCTAGAAAAGTACATATTAGATAAATAAAAAGATCAGCCAAAAATATTTTATAGATATGTATACGGAAAGATAAAAAATAAAAAAGAAATAATTACGTTAATATAAGGTAAATAGAGAATACACAGAGGATATAGAAATGGCAGATATTATGAACAAACATTTCAGATCTGTATTCACCAATTAAATATTACTCAAATGAAATAAGTAATCAAATACTAAAGCTTGACGTTAACAAATCACATGGCCCAGGCTGAGTTGCAAACTGGATATTGAAGGAATGTATAGACGAACTAACAGGAAAAATATACAATATAGTTGAATGGTCACTCAAAGAAGGAAAACTACCAGTAGACTGGAAAAATATCAATATAGTGCCAATATATAAAGTGGTAAATAAGGAAGACCCAACAAATTATAGACCGGTGTCCCTAGCAAGTACAATAGTGAAAATTTGTAAGAAAATCATCAAAGACAGATGGGCAAAATATCTGGAGGAGAATAATATTGATAGATATATTGCAAGAAAGGGATGGCTGGGCAGACTGTGCATTCCTGGACCTACAAAAGGCATTTGATAAAGTACCACACAGAAAATTACTATATAAACTGGAAACAATAGGAGGCATACATGGAAAACTATTGAATTGGATGGAGGACTTCCTACATGGAAGAAAAATGAGAGTAGTGATCAGAGAGAGATATTCAAAATGGGAAGAAATGAGTAGTGGCGTCCCACAGGGGTCAGTACTAGCTCCGATAATGTTTGCTATATATGTAAATGACTTGAACGAAGGCATTGAAAGTTACATGAACTGCTTTGCGGATGACGCAAAATTATTCAAGAGAATAAGCTCCAAAATAGATTGTGACTCATTGCAGAGGGATCTGAACAAAGTCTTAGAGTGGAGCAAGAGATAGGAGGTAGAATTCAACATCAAAAAGTGCAGTATAATTGAATTTCGAAAAAAAAGCAAGAAGAGAATAACAGGACAGCATGATGCTGTAATGATTATAATCTATCTTATATTATTTGTTTTTTTGTTATCATTTATTATTAGTTATATGTCAAATTATTATTATTTTCTATTTACCTATGCATTTATTTATGTATTATATTTGTTATTTACATTATTATAGTTTTTATTTATTGATTTATTTTTATCATTATTATTTTCTTCGCATCCGACCCATATATATATATATATTTATGTATGTATGTATATATGTATGTATGTATGTATGTATGTATGTATGTATGTATGTATGTATGTATGTATGTATGTATGTATATATGTATTGTATTTATGTATGTATGTATGTATGTCTGTATGTATGTATGTATGTATGTATTGTATGTATGTATGTATGTATGTATGTATGTATGTATGTATGTATGTATGTATGTATGTATGT
>NC_134784.1:81591044-81593544 GCF_046742065.1 Oratosquilla oratoria | reverse complement strand
AATTTCCTGGTGACTGCCACTTGCTCGGGAGGCTGAGCAAAGACAAAGCACACTGTGACAGCTCAGCGCCTCCCGGTGTAACCTCTCATTTATTTGTTCTTTTTATTATTCGTAGGTACGGAACAGTTGCTGGGAATAGTGCCATGTTTGTACTGTTGCAATCATGGAATTTCATATTTAGTTTATATTGCAGATCATAAAACCTTGTAAATGTCGATCTTTTGGTGTGGAACGATTATATTTTTTATTTTGGAGTATAAATACATTTTAATTGTTTTTAGAGAGGAAATATAGAAATTTAAATGCTTCAGTACAATTATTCTGTTACGGACAACACCGAAAGGATTTGTTCAGGGAATAAGTCGATTTTAGTGCGGATTCGATCTCCGCCCTTTGAAAACAAACTCAGGCCGGGGATCCGAGCCTGAAGACTTAGAAAAGGGAAGAGAGGGTCTTTCACAAGTTTTAATAAAATCGTCTGGTGCCACATGGGATTGATGTCAGAGGTTGTGTGGAAACTTGAAATAAATTACATAATAAAAGGGTAATAGTGTTCATTGGAGTCAAGAGCGCAATCTTATATATGGAAGAGATAACAAAAATACTAATTATTCTATATATATATATCTTTTATCTATTTCTTTCTTTTGCTCAGATATTGGATATTCTCTGATGCTGAGAGTTCTCAATTGATCTTGTTTCTCTTAAGATAACTTGTATTAGTGAGATAAAAGTGAAACATAGTGATAGGAGATATATCGGTTCATAACGTGTTCAGTTTCAAGAGAGGAGACAGAAAGAGAGAGAAAGAGAGAAGGAAAGACTGAGAGAGCGAGGTTATCTACTAAATACTCGTTGATATACAGGTCGTCAGTAGCATTGAAACATTTATCATGACATCTTGACATACATGTCGAACATACATACATACATACATACATACATATACGGAGTATATATATGTATATATATATATATATATATATATATATATACATATAGTCATGGCCACTTGCTTGGTTTGGCCTGAGTTAATGTAAATAATGGAACTTACTTTGAGTCTAGGTGTAAGTCGAGTTCCAGATCGGGAGCAAGCCCATAACAATAAAGTGGAACGTATAAATAATTTAGGTAGATAAAAGTACGTTCCTAGGAAAAGCTCTATTTGAGACCAGTTGTAAGTAAGGATTATATCAGAGGTAAGATAGAAGTCTGCACGAAACTTAAATAAATCATATATACAAAAAGAAGATAACACTTTACTGTTTAACATTTACGAACATACACTCAATCTCAATATACACTGAGACATTTAACATAAATAAACACATACAAGAGAAATAACAAAAGTTCAAGACATAAATAAAAACATACAAAAGAAATGATATACAAGTCCAAGACTAGTTAATTCTACTTGCGATCAAAACTGCGGTGTACCGATATTACAGCGACGAAGGGGCGAGACGTGGGG
Source organism: Oratosquilla oratoria (assembly GCF_046742065.1). NCBI lineage: Eukaryota > Metazoa > Arthropoda > Malacostraca > Stomatopoda > Squillidae > Oratosquilla > Oratosquilla oratoria. The sequence continues at coordinate 81,592,073 of NC_134784.1, read as the reverse complement.
GTAAAATCCGCATTGGTGGGTTGTAGGTAAGGGTCAGAGTCCGTGTGTGGGCTGAAAGCCGGTTCCTCTTTGTATAGTCGAGGGGGGCGTGGCTAAGCGTTTCGTGTTCAAGGTTCGAACACCAACGTTGAGGTTACGTTTGATGGTGATGAACCATATTCGAAGCTGTTAGTAGTAGGCGGGAGATTTGAAAGTCGTACTATTCACGGTTGGCTATAACAATATATATATATATATATATATATATATATATATATATATATGTGTGTGTGTCTGTGTGTGTGTGTATACATATATATTATATATATATACATATATATATATTTATATACATATATATATATACATACATATATATATATATATATATATATATATATATATATATATATATATACAGGGTGTTCCAAAAGTATGTCACATTACGACATTTTATATTTTAATAACTATTGAGGATATCGAAACTCGATTAATATATCATGAGAACTTTTAATTTGAAGTTTCTGTACAAGATATATGAATACAAAAGTGCAAGAAATTTATTTATTTTTCCTTTTCAAATATGTTTAAAGTGTGTGCCTTGCATTACACAGCACATATTCAAACGCTAATCCATTTCTTGCCAAATACAACCTAGCATAGCATTGTCGATCGTTGGAAACGCTTCTGTTATTCGGGTCTTCAGGTCATCCACGTCTCTGGGAAGGAGAGTTACATACACCAAGCTTTTGAAATACTCCAGAAGAAGAATTTGCATGGAGTGAGATCTGGAGACCTAGGGGGTCATTGCAGGAGCAGATGATTTTATCTTTTAAATGGTATCAGTTTCATCTTGCGACCATTTGTAGTTCATGATACACGAGTTCTTTGACTATGACATATACTTTTGGAACACTGTATATATATATATATATATATATATATATATATATATATATATATATTACATATACATATGTATACATATCATATAGGTACATATATATATATATATATATATATATACATATATATATAATATATATATAT
>NC_134784.1:81566044-81568544 GCF_046742065.1 Oratosquilla oratoria | reverse complement strand
ATATATATATACCCATATATATGTATATGTTTGTATGTATATACATAAATATATGTGTATATATGTATATATATATATATATATATATATATATATATATATATATATTTGGATGATGGAGAACATAAACACAGGGGAAGGCTCGGAACCCTAAACACTCTAACGTTTCGTTCGCGTAGAACTTCTTCAGATAGCGTATGTAGAACTGCAATTGAAGTTTATGTACTAAATCTAATTATCTTTTCGGACACTTGGGAAAGGTCGTTTTCTGGCGTGCTTTAGAATTAAAATATTAGTTTCTTTAGCTAAATTGATAAACCCTCCTCGATTATTCGATGAATTATTAGTTGAAATATATGCTGATTCAACAATTCTTCTAGTGAATTTATCAAAACCTTTATGTAGCACTTCAGCTTCTCTCCAGTTTGGTAAATGGTCGAATTTTTCCGCATGAACTACTAAAGAATTAAATGTCCTATGTGCTTTTATGTCGTTTTTATGTTCATAAATTCTTTTTTCTAATCCTCTTGACGATTCGCCAAAATAAGCCATTGAGCAACTATTGCACGGGATTTTGTATACGACGCTGTTTTCGGAATTGGTTCTCTTTTCAGAAGTCTTTATTAAATCACCTATCCTCTTGTTAGTTATTTTAGCTATGTTCATACCTGATTTTGTTAAATATTTGTCTATTATTGGTGACGTTTCTGAGCCAGGTACTGAAGCAGATATATTCAAAAAACATGCCAGAAAAATTCTTAATAAAACTGAAAAAAGAAAGAAATTAATGGGACTTCTGGAGGAATACCCCAATCCTCCCAGAATGCGCGGTATTCCAAAAAATCACAAACCCAACGTTCCAATGCGACCCATAACTTCAGGGGTTGGCAGTGCACCCCACAGACTAGCGAAATGTCTAGCCAAACCGCTATCACAGGCAATGGGATCGATCAGCAATACACATTTGAAAAATTCTAACGATCTTTTGACAAGACTAAAAGATTTAGATTTCACGGGGAAAAAGTTAGTAAGCTATGATGTCAAGGCGTTATATACAAATATTTCCACTAACGGTGCGTTAGAAGCAGTAAAGAGAGTAATAAAAGATATGAACGACACTGACCTACCCATAAGAAAACAAGATTATATAGAATTGATAGATTTATGCGTAAATTTTGGTGCGTTTACTTTTAATGGTGACGAATATGAACAACATAGAGGTCTCGCTATGGGTAGTCCTTTAAGTGCAGTGATGGCCTGTCTATATATGGAGTTATTAGAAAAAGAAAACTTTATCAGAATCAATGGTAGGGGATCACACTGGTTTTGATATGTAGACGACATCCTCGCAATCATCCCCGAAAACACCAATGTAAATAATAAAGTGAGAATGCTTAACGCGGTCAACAGCGATATTCAGTTCACCGTAGAAGAGGAACAAAACGGACAATTGCCCTTCCTAGATACGTTAATACGACGAGTGGAAAAAACTGTAATTTTCTCAGTATACAGAAAGGAAACTAACAAAGAGGATTTAGTACATTACTTCTCCGCACATGATGATAGGACAAAGAGTGGTATAGTAATAGGATTTTTTCTCAGGGCACTACGAATCTGTAGTAATGAATACCTAGAAGGCGAATTTGATTACATTATGAAAACCTTTGACAAACTTGGATATCCAGAGGGAATGTTGAAAAGAACAAAAAGAAAAGCAATAAATATTTACAATCGCGGAAAGAAAGAGAGAAATGATAAAAATAGTACAAATCTAATATCAGTACCTGGCTCAGAAACGTCACCAATAATAGATAAATATTTAACAAAATCAGGTATGAACATAGCTAAAATAACTAACAAGAGAATAGGTGTTTTAATAAAGACTTCTGAAAAGAGAACCCATTCCGAAAACAGCGTCGTATACAAAATCCCGTGCAATAGTTGCTCAATGGCTTATTTTGGCGAATCGTCAAGAGGATTAGAAAAAAGAATTTATGAACATAAAAACGACATAAAAGCACATAGGATATTTAATTCTTTAGTAGTTCATGCGGAAAAATTCGACCATTTACCAAACTGGAGAGAAGCTGAAGTGCTACATAAAGGTTTTGATAAATTCACTAGAAGAATTGTTGAATCAGCATATATTTCAACTAATAATTCATCGAATAATCGAGGAGGGTTTATCAATTTAGCTAAAGAAACTAATATTTTAATTCTAAAGCACGCCAGAAAACGACCTTTCCCAAGTGTCCGAAAAGATAATTAGATTTAGTACATAAACTTCAATTGCAGTTCTACATACGCTCTCTGAAGAAGTTCTACGCGAACGAAACGTTAGAGTGTTTAGGGTTCCGAGCCTTCCCCTGTGTTTATGTTCTCCATCATCCAAAGAATTTGTCTAAAATACATGTATATTTATATATATATATATATATATATATATATATATATATATATATATACATATATATACAGATTATATAAGATGAATAGTACA
>NC_134784.1:81541044-81548544 GCF_046742065.1 Oratosquilla oratoria | reverse complement strand
GAGAGAGAAGGGGGTGATGGAGAGAGAGATTGACTGATTGAATGGAAAGAGAGATTACGATAAAGATAAAGAAAAGGAGTCCACTCAAAATGGAAAGAACAGGAAGAAGGGAAAGGAGAGTGAGAGGAGAATGTGAGAGAGAGAGGGAATTGAAAATGGGAAGGCAGAGGGATGGAGGAATGAAAATGGGAGGAGGCGAAGGAAGAAGGAGGAGGAGGAAGGAAGAGAGAGAGGTTAGAATAGGAGGCGGAAAAGGGAGGTGAAAAGAGGGAGGAGGTGAGTAGGAGAGGAAGGATAAGAGAGGAAGAGAGAAGAGGGAGAAAGGCAAGAAGGAAGAGTTTCTGAGCTGTTTGGGACGATGCTGTTGGGGGGAGGGCGGGAGGGGGGAGGGGGGGGGGAGCTTCGACGCAGCTCATTCCTGCGACGGATTTATGGACGCCAGCCCCCACCAATTTCCTGCCCTTGGCCACCAACGCCACCGCCTCCTCCGCCTCCTCCTCCTCCTCCTCCTCCTCCTCCTCCTCCTCCTCTTTCTCCTTCTACTCTTCCTCCTTCTTCTCCTACTACTTCTCTTATTACTTCTACTACTTCCATTTCTCCTCCTCCTTCTCCTCCTCCTCCTCCTCCTCCTCCTCCTCCTCCTCCTCCTCCTCCTCCTCTTCTTCCCCTTTCTTTTTCCCTCCTCCTTCTTCTCTTCCACTTCTACTCCCTTTTCCTTCTCCACCTCCTATCTCTTCTCTTCCTCCCTCTCTGCTCCTCCTCCTTCTCCTCCTCCTCCTCCTCCTCCTCTTCCCCCTCCTTTTTCCCTCCTCCTCCTTCTTCTCCTCTTCCACTTCTATTCCCTTTTCCTTCTCCACCTCCCATCTCTTCTCTTCCTCCCTCTCTCCTCCTCCTCCTTCTCCTCCTCCTCCTTCTCTTCTTCCCCCTCCTTCTTCCCTCCTCCTACTCCTCCTTCTTCTCCTCTTCCACTTCTATTCCCTTTTCCTTCTCCACCTCCTATCCCTTCTCTTCCTCCCTCTCTCCTCCTCCTCCTTCTCCTCCTCCTCCTCCTACTCTTCTTCCCCCTCCTTCTTCCCTCCTCCCATTCCTCCTCCTTCATCTCATCTTCCACTTCTATTCCGTTTTCCTTCTCCACCTCCTATCCCTTCTCTTCCTCCCTTTCTCCTCCTCCTCCTCCTCCTCTTCCATTTCCATTCCTCCCCGACATCCTCTTTTCACACATATCCCTCTCCTTTCTCCTTCCTCCTTCGTCTCTCTGTCGTCTTCTCAATCTTTGGATTATTTTCGTCTTCATCTTACATTTTTTCTTCGTCCTTCATCCCTTTCTTCTTGCTTCCCTCCCGTTCCCATTACTCCCCTCCCTCCCTCAGTTCCTCACAAATTCACCCTCACCCTGAACCACTCACCCTCCCGTATCATCAATCTTACCCTCACCCTTACCCTCACCCTCACCCGTACCCTCATCATCACCCTAACCCCTCACCCTCATACTCACACTCACGCTCATTCTGCATTTAATCCTTAGTAACCAACCCAAGCATATGTCTCCTCTGTGTCATAGCAGACAAGATACCCCTCCCCTACTATCCCTTTCCTCACTATTCCTCCCTCCCTTCTGGTCTTCCTCCACCCCCCCCCCTCCTCCTCTGCACCCGAATTCTCTCAACTCAGAATCCCTTACTTCCAACCCCAACCCCATAACTCGCGGGGAGGAGTTTGGGGCATCATGCTACTCAGCTACTAAAAGGCATCCCTTTTGGAGAAGTTGATTTATATGTTTCTTTTTTTTTTTATCAACTTAAGATATTTCTTTATTTCTTTATTTATTTGTTCATTTATGAGTTTATTTTTTCTACTTTTTATCTATTTAATTGTATGATTGCTTAGTATATGATTTATTTATTTATTTACATATATTAATATATATACATATATATATATATATATATGTATGTATATATATATACATATATATATAATATATATATATATATGTGTGTGTGTGTGTATATATATATATATACATATATATATATATGTATATATATATACATATGTATATACATGTATGTATATGTATATATATACATATTTATATATACATATATATATATATATGTATATGTATATATGTATACATATATATGCATATACACATATATATAATATGTGTATATATATATGTATATATATATATATATATATATACGTACCCCGTCTAGAGTATTGGCTACATATTATTGTTCGGTGCAAAGTGTGCAGTAGCATACAATTGATACTTTAGGGACTATATGAGACGCCCCTACGGACCAGAGCATCACATAATTTTTTTCTATGTTAGGAAAAGTCTCTAAGTATGAAGAAATTGTGCTACTTTATTGTTTTGCGAGTGTCCCTCCGTTATGCTGTCCCACCCCTTCTTAATACTATTTTGTACCACTTCTTTGAGTATATATTTCCCTTTTCGTCTCTCCATTGTGGTATGGAGAAAAGAATACTGCCACTGAGTCTTCCCACTCGGATCGTAAAGACGGCTAAAACGGGACGGAGTGTGGGCCTAGGCATCCTGCTCTCTGTAATCCTATGAATACATTCTTATATAAAGTCAAGGCATAAGAGGGTCTGGAAGGAGTTTACCAACCAGAACCCTGAGGTTTGGGTATTTTAATGTGCGTGGGTGTGGTACAGATGAGAGTGAAAGAGAAGAGATAAGTTCTATGTTTGTGAGAAGGAAGATGGATGTGTTGGCATGAAGTGACACTAAGTTGAAAGGAAGGGGCGATTTTGGGTTTGGGAGCGGAGAGAGTTTTGGAAGGAATATCAGTGTAGAGTAGGGGACGAACCATTAGATGGAGCTGTTAGGAAGTGTGAGTGCCAGCTAAAAATCATAGTGCAGAGTTAATAGTGGAGATGTGTTTAGAGAGTAAATGGTAAATAACACAGTGTTTAGGAAGCGAGTCATGTATAAGTATACATGGGAGAGGGTAGTGGATGGAAGGCTGGGTGATAAGGCATTAATGGATTATGTAATGATATCCAGGAAAAGAGTAGTAAGAGTTTTGGATGTCATTGTTCTTAGGGGAGAGAGCGGGGAATGTAAGATAATTTTTTGGTAGAAAGTAGCTTGAGAGTGGAGGTTCGGTGGAGAAAGTGGAAAAGGGTGGAAGGTAGAGAGGTGCTGAGAGCAAACTATTTAAATAAGAAAGAAAATGAGTAGGACTACATGGAATAGCTGAGAAAAGTATAGGGAGTGGTGAAGGATATATTAAAAGCAGGAGTGGAAGAGGAATGCAGTTGTTTCAAAAGGGAAGTGGCAAGGTGTAAAAAAATTATATGTAGAATAAGGAAGATGGGAGACAATATAAGCAAGATTTATGATTGGTGGGATGATGAGGCGAAGAAGGTAGTACAAGAGAAGAAGTAAGCATTCACGGACTGGTTGCAAAGTAGGATGAGAGAACAATATGAGAGGTATAAAGAAATAAGAAGGAAAGGAAAATGGAAGATAAAGAAGGCAAAAAAGAAAAAGAGAGAACATATGTAAAATAAACTAGTATAACAGAAAAAATAGATAGATATATTAAAATATGTTTTGGAGGGAAATTAAGAGAAGACGGGAAGGTGAGTCAAGTAGAGAAGAAAAGATGAAAGGCACAGATGGACGAGCTTAACGGAAGAGGAGGCGGTAAGGGGAAGATAGGTGGAATATTTTAGAGAGTTTTTTTTTTTTTTTTTTAATAGCGGTGATGAGAGAAAAAAATTATACATATATGAATGATTATTTTTGTACCACAAACGGGTTCACGCCCATACAGATGCATGCAACCCACCTCCCATTGGCATCAATCTCTTGAGCATATCAGAGTGGCGTATGGCAGCATTTGATAATAAATCAGCATATCCGATGCAGGTGGGTGGTCGCTCTTCTTTGTGGGACCAATTGAAGCATGAATGTGTTCGACTGAGTGGACCACACGTGCAGCAGCTGTCTCCTTGTCATACCCCTTCAAATCGGCGATGGCAGAGTTTTCAAGTGATTTTATTACTATGGAGATTACACCCCGTTCTTAGTGGTTCTGGATCACGTAAGGGCATTTTCAGGAAGGGGTGCGTTCGTCAGTTCATTGGAATCGTCCGAGGAAAAGGAAGAAATGTTTATGGGGAAAGAGTTACCGGATTGAATGATTCCAGGTGATGTTACTAACCTTCCCAACTCCCACTCTCCCCCAAAACTCAGCACAACGAACAGCTAACTTTGAAGATTTCGTTCTGATAAAACGATTGATAATTCTAATCAGTCTTCTTCGGGCACAAGGGGCAATGCACGGCAGTTGCCATTCTAGATCAGTAGTTCTCAACCTATGGGACATACGGGCCCCCAGAGGAGCCACGACAAGAATTTGGGGAGGTCATGGTGTCCTGTTACAAAATATACATTTCTATATACAGTAATGTGATTAATATGAATAGAAATATTCAACTTTCATGACAGAAGTAATATAAGATAACTATGGTCGTCAACTCTGTAATAAAGCAAGGTGTTCTATTTATCTTTTTTTTTTTTTCTTCCTCTTCTTTTTATCATTATTATTATTATCATTACTATTAATATCATTGTGTGTGTGTGTGTGTGTGTGTGTGTGTGTGTGTGTGTGTGTGTGTGTGTGTGTGTGTGTGTGTGTGTGTGTGTGTGTGTGTGTGTGTGTGTGTGTGTGTGTGTGTGTGTGTGTGTGTGTGTGTGTGTGTGTGTGTGTTCTTCTCCGGATAGTCTTATTTATTGGAGAAATCATCACATATTCATGGGCTATGCTATTTCTTATTCATTCATCTGTTATAATACCTTTATGTTATTTGATTTAAAATAAGACGTTTTTAAACATACACATGGGTGTTTTGTAAGCGTGCAAAAACACATATGTCCACGCGCGCGCACACACACAAACACATACTTACACACACACACACACACACACACACACACACACACACACACACACACACACACACACACACACACACACACACACACACACACACACACACACACACACACACACACACACACACACACACACTCACATACGCACGCACACACATACACACACACACACACACACACACACACACACACACACACACACACACACACACACACACACACACACACACACACACACACACACACACACACAAACACACAAACACCCACATATATATATATATATATATATATATATATATATATATATATATACATATATACACACACACACACACACACAAACAGAGTAGCGACGCTCTAACGCACTCGTAGGTAACCAATACAAAATCGGCCAAGCCGAGTGCATAGCTAAAGGCAATGGTGAAGAGATTACGCCAGGAGGCGCTGAGTAGCTGCGGCCGAGACCGTCACTTTTGCCCTATGCACTCCGGATCCACAGTCACAATTCCTAAATCTAAAGCCAAAGTCGTGGTCGTCTTCATTAATGAAGGACGAACAACATTATCCACTTCGACTGTTGTGTCAGTTAACAGTTACCGCTGGGAATCGGAGAGGAGTACGCGATTCGAACACACAACTAATCGAATGCATGACCAGTACGATTACGTCACAAGCCACCAGAGCCAAAGGGTCAAGTCTAAAGGGCTTCGGAGTGAAACGGTAACGCATCGTATGTCCCGCTGCATGAGCGGTTGGTGCAAACTGTGACCAACTGTCTCAGGCAGCTTGTCAGAGTCACCAACATGGCCAATGCAACATCCCCCCCCCCCAGACCCACACCGCCACTCCCTGCAATATCCAGGCAACACACCAGTTGCAACACACGGATTTTGCTTTGTCTTCCATCCCCTTCCCAACACTATACTCGCCATGATAGAGCCAGTTTGCCTGAATTCGCCCATGATGGTCTTCTAAAGGAAAAGAAAGAAACAAGTAAACAGATGGATGGGCAAATGAATAAATGAATAAATATTTTAGTGAATAATTAAATGAATTGACAAACGAATGAAAAACTGAAGAATTAACAGATGCTTACATAAATAGATAAACAAATAAAACGTAGGGAAATAGATAATAGAAAATTTAGTATAAAATAAGTGAGTGAACAAAACCAAATTTCCTTTAATAAAGCTACAAGTAAATGAGAAAACAAAATAAAGATAAATCTAAGAAGTACACAAGCAGGGTTTGTAAGTAAATCAACAGGTAAATAGATAAACTATTATGGAAATGAATAAATGGACAAATAAATAATTAATCAGCTCTACAATAGGTATATGAACAAATAAATAAATAAATATGGTAATCCGATTAATCAAGTCTCCTTAGATTTCTATTAAAACATAAATGTCATACATTGATTACCGAGGTACAGATGAAACCAGTAACAAGCACTAAGGTTGTATTTTTTTTTTTTATAAGCACCACTAATATGAAAACCACGGACTCTTTATACGGTAAAAGGCTTGAAATTAGCGAAACAAAGAGTTTAACTGCCGACAGAAGACATACCTTCGTGTCTATTCCTCCGGTGACCTTCGTGCCTCTTCTGTTGACATGTGTCTATACTTCTGATGCTTTTTCTAATCGTTCCCTAAATGGTCTGTTTAATAGTCTGGGGACGAATTTGGTCACTGTTCTTTGAACCCTTTCCATCTTACTCATACACTTATCTTTGTGTAGGGGATTATATCACTGCTTCAATGTAAGTTATATACGAGGTTTTCCATAATTTAACCAATCGTAAAGTACAATGTGGATATCAGATGGCAAATTATGTAAACATCGAAGCTTTCTCATTAGATCGAAAGTGTAGATAGTTGTGATCAACATAGGACATATCAAAAACATGGTGGCCTTGTAGGATTGTTATAATATACTTTTATTGTATTGTATTAAATCATACCATATTATATTTTATTATATTATATCATATTATATTATATTATATTATATTATATTATATTATATTATATTATATTATATTATATTATATTATATTATATTATATTATATTATATTATATTATATTATATTATACTATATTATATTACATTATATTATATTATATTATATTATATAATATTCTATTATATTATACTATATTTTATTATAACATATGTTGTGTTATGTTTTGTTATATCATATCATATTACATTATGTTATATTATATTATATACCATTATATTATATTATATTATATTGTATTATATTGCATTATATTATATTATACTATATCATATTATACTATATTATATTATATTATATTATATTATGTTATATTATATTATATTATATTATATTATATTATATTATATTATATTATATTATATTATATTATATTATATTATATTATATTATATTATATTATATTGTATTATATTACATTATATTATATTATATTATATTATATTATATTATATCATATTATATTATATTATATTATATCATACTATATTGTATTATATTATATTATATTATATCATATTATATTACAT
>NC_134784.1:81526044-81533544 GCF_046742065.1 Oratosquilla oratoria | reverse complement strand
TCAAAGAGCCTGTCTGTATGAGTGTCCTTTCTATACACTCCCGGGGTCAAACTGATCCCACATCTTGCTACCAGGACATCCAGGAACGGCAACTGTCCTTTCACTTCCCTCTCCATTTCAAACTGGATGGCTTCGTTCCTCCCATTCAAAAAGTTGAGGAAGCAATCCCCCTCCCCCTCCCTCATAATCACGAACACATCATCCACATATCTCACCCACGTTTTCAAAGTTACAGGTGCCGCAACCAACATCTCTTCCTTAAACTCCTGCATAGCCATCTCTGCCAGGACCACAGAAATCGGGGATCCCATAGGGGTTCCAATCCCCTGGTGGTAAACCTTCTCCCTAAGTTTGAATAAGATCGAATCCAAGCACAAATTGACTAAACTCATGAGCTTCTCTGTAGACAGTTTTTCATTGTCTCGGAATTCCTCCGACCCTTCAATCTTGGAAAGCGCTGCCTGCTTCAACAAGTCCTGTGGCAAAGAAGTGAACATGAATTTAACGTCAAAAGAAACCAAAATATCTCCTTCTTCCAAGCTTATTCCTCGTAATCCACCAACAAAATCTATCGAATTCTTTAACATTCGTTCTGACTTCTCCACCAATGGCCTTAGTCGTTTGGCTAGGGCCTCAGCCAAGTTGCAAGTAGCGGACCTCTTGGGCCTTCCTCAGTGGACTGAGTCCACTGAGGAAGGCCCAAGAGGTCGAAACGTCTGGTTCTGGGTAAAGCTCCATGCTCTGGCCTTAACGTTTCATTTTGCCAACTCACCTCCATATATATATATATATATATATATATATATATATATATATATATATATATATATATATATATATACTGTATATATATATGTATATATATACATGTATATACATATATATATGTATGTATATATGTGTATATATATATATGTATATATATATATATATATATATATATATATATATATATATATGAGGACAGAGAGGAAACGGAAACACGAGAAGAACTTTAAGTTTTAATTACCGACGCTTTGACACTCTAGTCTTTTTCAAGGTACTACATCTAGAAGATAGATACAAAGTTTATATATATCTTACGTACGTTGTTAGCTCCTCCTTATTTTTCGTCTCCTCCAATCGTTGATTGCTAGTGAAGCTGCTGGGAGAGACCATGTGATAAATCCTCCTCGGTTGTTATTAGAATTATCAATACTAATTTCTGCAACTTCTATAACTTTTCTCATATTCTTGTTGAGTCCTTGGTGTAATATTTCTGTCTTTCCAATTCGGTAGGTGTCCTGTTTTGTCTATGTGAGTTAGTGGTTCTATGTGATCTAACGTCATTTTTGTGTCGTTGTGTCCGTTTTGTGATTCCTTGTCCACTCTCTCCATAGTACGATTGATCACATCCAGTATAGGGAATTTTGTGCACAATGCTATTTTCATTTTTAAAGTTTGTTATTTTGTTTATTATTATGAATAATATATCGTCTACATATCTGTTGTCTTGTTTATTATTATGAATAATATATCGTCTACATATCTTAGTCATGTGGTGTGTCTTCCTATTATTCTTTGTATATTGTCTATTTCTAATGTCTCTAAGAAAAGATTTGCAGCTATCGCACCAAATGGTGACCCTATAGGAAGACCGTGGTGATGTCTTTATTCTACTTGGTTGAATGTGAAGGGGTCGAAGTTAATGCATAATGAGATTATTTGTAAATAATCTAGTTTTGGAATGGGTAGCTTACTGTCATCTATCCTTTTTGTTACTCATTTTATAGTGTCTAGTGCTCCATTTCTCGGAACATTTGTAAAGAGCTGCATAGTTTCTTGTCTTTAAGTTGTATACATTTTAATCTATTCATCATATCTCCTAAGTTTTTTAGATGGGTTCCACTTATTGATCCTAGTATACAAAGACAATATACAAAGAATAATAGGAATACATAGATATGTGAGAAACCTTTACAAAAAGTTAAGGATGTTTGTTGGGACCTACGGATTTGGAAAATATATATGACAGGGTAGAGAGAAAATCAGTGTGGGCATTTTTGCAGATATATTGGATCGGGGGAAACTTGTAAATGGCAGTAAAAAATTAAGAGAGCAGTAAAGCTTGTGTTAGAATGAGAAATAGAGAGAGCAAGTATTTTAAGGTAATTGTGATACTGCGTTAGGGATGTGTCATGTTGCCGTGGCTGTTTAATGTGTACACGGATGGAGTGGTGCGAGAGGCAAAGGTGAGGGTAATGGGTAGGAGACTGGGGATTGTTAAAGGAAATGGAGAAAATATTGGAGGTGAACCAGTTGTTGTTTGCTGACGATAATGCACTTGTAGCAGGATTAGATGGTTGTTAAGGGAGTTAGTGACAAAGTTTGTGAAGGTATACGATATGAGAAAGTTGAAGGTAAATGTTGGTAAAAACAAGATATGTACAAGGGTAGAGATGGTATGAGTTGGAATTAAGTTTTAAAGGAGAAAGGCTGGGGGAATTGGATAGCGTTAGGTACTTGTGGTCGTATGTATTAGGAAAAGGAGTGGTGGAGGTAGAGGTAATTTGTAGATTGGGAGAAGCAAGTCAATGCCTTGGGGGGTTAACATGTATCATAAGAAATAGACATCTGTGAATGGCTGCAAAGAGGAGATTGTATAAAGGGGTGATTGGGCAGACTTGGACTTTAAGACAGGAAAAGTTAGAATGTGTATTTAGGTGAAAGGTCTGAGAAGTATGGAAAGGGTTCTATAGAGTGAGAAACGAGGAAGTGAGGAGTAGGGCGGAAGTAGAAAAGAAAATGACAGACAGGGCTAATGAACGAGTATTGGGATACTTTGGACATATGGAAAGGAGTGAAGAAATATTTGTAAAAGAGGTGTGGAAGGGAGAAGTAAAGAGAATAGAGGGGATGACCGAAGATGAGATGGATGGATGAGGTGAAGGGGGCGTTCAGCAACAAGTGAATATCTGTTGAGGAAGGTAGTGAGAAGGCAGGAGATAGGGATAAGTGGAGAGTGGCTGTGTATAGATGATACTATTATGCAAGGAAGTTAGGGGCAGAGGAAGGGGTAGGGGTGCTTAAGTGTGAATAGTATTTCAACGCAGCCCGAAGGGATTTCTCCCCGTCTTCTCTTGTTCTGCCTAAAGGGACGGGTAGGGGTGTTGGTCACCGAAGAAGTGGAGCGGCCTTGCTGTGGATGTACTGTGGCTTACTACATTACTTCCGACGCAGGGCAGTGAGCAGGATATAAGGATGACCCGTCATCCATGAGGAGCTATGATGAGAGTGGGGAAAGGGTGCTGGAGGGGAGTGGAATGGGTGGGAGTAGGCACGTACCTTTGAATTGGCTACCTCTTTTATAAGGGAGAAAAGCTCTTGGTATATAAATAGATATTATATATATATATATATATACACTGTATATATATATATATATTATATATATATATATTTATATATATTTATATATATATATATACATATATATATATATATATATATATATATATATATATATATAATATATATATATATACTAGCCAAATTACCCGCGCGTTGCTGCGGGGCGAAAGATCATTATTTAGATTTTGATAGAATTTGCGGAGAAAAGTTACACGTATCATTATAACTCAATGGAAAATGTGACAAAAATAAAATGTTAAGAAAATAAGAAATAAATCAATTTGAGGAGGGAGACGACCTATGGAAATGAATATATACTTATCCAAGTAGCCTGGGCTACTACTTTATTTTAGTAGATACAAATGAAAGATAGTTATCCAAGTACCTTGGGATATAAGGTTTCGGAATAGATATGGTTATAGGGGTCTATCTGCAAAACCCTAGGAGGAGTTCGTGAATAATCCTTTACCTAACCATACCCCACCTAATTTGAACCCTTAACCCTAACCAAAATATATATATTTTTAATGAAATATAGTTACCCAAGTACCTTGAGTGATAGGGTATCAGAATATATATGGTTATGGGGGTCTATTTCCAAAACCCTAAGAGGAGTTAGTGAACAAGCAAACAAACATACAAACAGAGAGACAGACAAAATATAGATAGTTATCAAAGTACTTTCGGTTATAAGGTTTTAGAATACATATGGTCATAGGGGTCTACCTGCAAAACCTAGGAGTTCATGAATAATCCCTAACCTAACCATACCCCACCTAACTTTAACCCTTAACCCTAACCAATTTCTTTAATGAAATATAATTATCCAAGTACCTGGAGGGATAGGATATCAGAATATATATTGTTATGGGGATCTATCCCCAAAACCCTAGGAGGAGTTCGTGAACAAACAAACAGAGGGACATACAGGCAAATGAAAGTTAATTATCCAAGTACCTTGAGTTGTAAGGTTTAAGAATATATATGGTTATAGGGGTCTATCTGCAAAAACCTAGGAGTAGTTCGTGAATAATTCCTAACCATACCATACCCCACCAACTTTAACCCTTAACCCTAACCAATATAATTTTCTTAAATGAAACATAGTTATCCAAGTACCTGGAGTGATAGGGTATCAGAATACAGGTTATGGGGGTCAATCTCCAAAAACCTAGAAGTTCGTGAACAAACAAACAAACAGACAGACAGACATACAGAGGCTATTACTTTATTATAGTATATATATATATATATATATATATATATACATATATACATATTTATATATATATATATATATTCATAGTGTAAATGGGCAGGAGGTTTTCCCTCAAGCATACTTCATTAAAATGAATGGCAAGCTTAAAAGGCTACACAAACCTCACTGATAAGACCTTGACTGCCGATCAAGAAGAACTCCTCAATTTTGGACTAAACTGTCATATCATGAAGCCCCCCAAAAAATATGAAAAGCGCCTTGAGTGTGAGATCCTTATTGATAACGTCGAAAAATTGGCTAAGCAGAAGAAAGTCACCGAAAGTGCTGGAGAAAAAGCACATTGAGGCTGCCAAAGAACTCCGAGCCGATCCTAACATTACCATCAGAAGAGCTGACAAAGCTGCTACCTTTGTCCTGATAGACACAGAAAAGTATTTGCAAAAATTAGATCAGATCCTTGGAGACACCAGCAAATTCAAAAAGATCACCAGAGACCCCACAGAAAACATAAAAAAGAAACTCAATAAGCTTATAGATATTGTCAATGCTACCACGGGTGGTACTAAGCTTCCTAAGTTGTCTGGTGATTACGGCCTCGGGTACTGCTACGGAAACATTAAAACCCATAAGCCTGGAAACAAACTAAGACCAATTATATCTCAAATCCCTACGGCGACTTACCAAATAGCGAAGAAACTAGGAGAAATCCATACCCCGTATGTACCGTCATCTTACTGTGTCAGATCCCCTACCGACTTCTTGGATATCCTGACCAACCACAACTCTAGAGGTGTAATTGCTTCGTTAGATGCAGAAAGCCTCTACACGAATATTTCGGTAGATCGTACGATACAATGTATAATCAATAGAGTCTACCACAACGACAACTACCCCAAATGCGACATCCCAGAAGAAGTGATGAAGAAACTATTAGAAATTTGCACTAAAGAAGCCCCATTCACCTGCCCGAGAGGTACCAAATACTGCCAGATAGATGGAGTTGCAATGGGATCTCCTTTGGGAGTCCTTTTTGCTAACTTCTTCATGGGTAGTATCGAAGAAGAAGTCTTCGGTGAAGTACAGAAACCGCAAATATACTGTCGATACATAGACGATATTTTCGTAAAAGCGGAAAATAACGAACAAGTCGTAGCACTACAACATAGACTCATAGAAGCCTCAGGTCTTAACTTCACCATCGAAAACAGTGAAAATGGATCTCTCCCTTTCCTTGATGTCCTCGTGAAACAGGGGGAAGAATCTTTTCATACCTCTGTTTACACCAAAGCTAGTAACTCCGGACATTGCCTTAACGGACTGAGTGAATGCCCACAAAAGTACAAGATCTCAACAATTAGCGCATATGTACGAAGATCCCTTAGCCATTGTAGTAGCTGGAAAAATGTGCACCTAGAACTAGAAAGAGCATCACAAGTCCTAATCAACAACGGTTTTAGCAATAGAGACATTGAAAAAGTGACCAAGAAAATCATGGAAAATTGGTACGAGGAAATTAAATCAGCAAATGCATCAGACAATCCAGCGCAGAACGTTATAAATATATATTACAAATCCTTCTTCTCCACTGCATACAAGGAGGATGAGAGAGTGATGCAACAAATCATAAAGAGAAACATCAAGCCCATTGAATCAAGCTCCAAAATTAATTTCATTATTTACTATCAAAACAAAAAAAACCTCGAACCTACTCCTAAGGAACAACACCAGGCAGATCGTCGATGAACTTCAAAAATCTCATGTCGTATATAGGTACACCTGCAAATATGGGAACTGTGCGACCCATCCTACTACCTATATCGGCATGACCACCATGAGGCTCTCGCGTCGTCTGTCATATCACCTAAACTCAGGAGCACCTAAAAATCATCATAGCGAAGTCCATCAGGCAAAATTAAGAAGAGAAGACCTAACCCAGAATACGGAGATTATAGATCACAACAAAGACCCACGACGTTTACCTATATTAGAGGCTTTGTATATCAAGGATCTATCCCCGGGAATGAATACCCAACTCGAGGACTTAAAAATCCTACCAAGTGTGAGAAGATCATTCCCCAGTGAAAATGAGACAAAAAACACAGATGCACGCCACCCTCCAACCTACAGAACGACACGGAGCTCCGGCGACGCCAACCAGACAAAATCCCACATCGACGACCAGACAAAATCCCACACCGACGACTAGACAAAATCCCACAGCCTGTCCCATATATACCCACACACACCAGCCCAGCCCTTAGATTCGTACCTGCCACTGAGGAAGCACCAAGAGGTGTGAAAACGCGTTTTGGCTTATTTATAAATTATGTATGTTATTCCACAACATGACATACGGAGATTTATTAAGGTTACTGCCTACAGAAGGCAAGATCACTCTAAGAAAGAGAGAAAAATACGACAAGAAGCTCTGTCATAACAAGCTTGCCATTCATTTTAATGATATATATATATATATATATATATATATATATATATATATATATGCAATAAAAACACTAGGAGCGTGTGTTCACAAATGCGTAAATAACCACTAGGAAAAAGTAAACTAACGAAGCAGAGCGCTTTCGTGTAATTACATCTTCAGTGCAGATACAAAGAAGGAATTCCTTCTTTGTATCTGCACTGAAGATGTAATTACACGAAAGCGCTCTGCTTCGTTAGTTTACTTTTTCCTAGTGGTTATTTACGCATATATATATATATATATATGACGTAAGCGGAATAGGAAACACAGGAGTCTTAGTCTTGAATTTATTTCTGACTAGTTTCGCAGGTATGCTTTTTCAAAGGAAGTAGGAAACACAGGAGTCTTAGTCTTGAGTTTATTCCTGACTACTTTCGCAGGAATAAACTCAAGACTAAAACTCCTT
>NC_134784.1:81498544-81501044 GCF_046742065.1 Oratosquilla oratoria | reverse complement strand
TCACAACAGTATATGTATATACTGTAAATATATGCATATATGTATATGTATATATATATGTATATATATATATATATATATATATATATATATATATATATATATATATGTGTGTGTGTGTGTGTGTGTGTGTGTGTGTGTGTGTGTGTGTGTGTGTGTGTGTGTGTGTGTGTGTGTGTGTGTGTGTGTGTGTGTGTGTGTGTGTGTGTGTGTGTGTGTGTGTGTGTGTGTGTGTGTGTGTGTGTAGGTATATATGAATATGTATGTGTGTGTGTATTAAATAGCTCTACCTACAGGATTTGAACCCTAGGTTATGCAACACTACACCATCCCTGGTGCATTTATTGTTTATGTTTCATCACGTCCTTATGTCAGGAGAACCTTTAGAGAATTATGTATAATTGTATTGAGAGTTTCAATATATATCTCTGTTTACAGGACGCAAACCCTTGGCCCTGCGGCGCTATACACAAATATACCGTCACAAATTACGAAAGAGTAGAGAGTAGAGAATAGTTCACGAACATATATATTTACAAATTGTTATTAGTTTCTATCTTCACAAATAATTTTTACGCTATGAAAGCATATACGTCATACGAACAGAACAATGTGTGTCAAGAGCAAAAAAAAAATATTAATGATAACTGATGGAATAAAAACTTCACGATTTACCTCGGCGCAGGGTGGAGTTTGAAGATACGAGGAGGTATTGAAGACTTCAGCGGGGGTAATTAAGTAATTAAAGGATTGGCAAGTGAAGGCACGTCTAGGTGGAGTCATTACCGGATTATTGCCCAGCATGAGTAAATTCCTCTTTTCGGTCCAAAACCCTGACTACAAAGTATATCGTCGTAATAGGCGACTTGACATATTCGCGTTTATGTACCTCAATTTTCTGTAATATGTAAATGCATTTAAGTACGAGTATGTTTATGTTGCCATCCTGATGTCCACATAGGTAAAAAGGCACTGATGAGGGACCTAGTAGACACATGTTTAATAAACAGCTGTAATGATTGTGACATTTCCACTCCTCTGCAAGATAGGGAGATGTTGAGTAAGGGCGCGTTACAGGGGTACGTAAAACTCGCTGCGTTTCTAATAAGTATGTACCTTGATGAATGTGTTTCACAGCATGATATTAATTTGTAATAATTGAGCGTGACAATAATTTCTGAATATAGTAAGAGTGGGCGTTTCTATTCACAGGTCCAACTCTCACTATTTATGGTAGTAACGAACCCTGGACAACCATTATGATATATATATATATATATATATATATATATGTATGTATATATATATATGTCTATATATGTATGTATATATATATATATATATATATATATATATATATATATATATATATATATATATATATATATAGTTAGGCTGGTAGTCTGACGCACGTTGGGCAGCCAGTTAGGCTGGTTGGAGGCAAAATATGGTAGAGATAGAGTTGGTTTTATTTAGAAATGAAATATTGAGCGCCACTAAGGGAGGGGGGCGAGAAGGCGAGAAAAATGACGACTGTGTTTCAAGTCGTGTCTCCGGGCGATCTGCTAGCACGGCAGCAAAGGTAGGAGAGGGGGCGAGAAAGCAAGGGAAAGTAGCTATGCTCAAGTACGCTTCTTCGAGGCTATATGAATATTTGGGTGTTGGTCCATCCTTTATAAACACGGGCAGGTCATGACCCATGACCATTATTGCCGTGAGGTCAAGTGTGAGGCGAGGGAAGTCGGACGCAAAAATGTTCTTAGGCCACTGACTCACTCAGATGGAGGGTATGAGGCCGGTATCGCACGTGTTTCCTCAAAGAGGCTTTGTAATGTTCATGTGGCAGACCGTAGCACTGGTTAGTCATCCTGGGTCCCCACGAGTGATTCCCTTGGGAAACATCTGAGGTCAAATGTTGTAGACAGAGATGAAGTGAGGATGGGAATGAGGAGGGGAGTGAGAACTACTCCTAACACGCCCCCACGGAAGTCGAGGCTGGAAGTGAAGTCGTGTGGAGCCTCGACATGGAATCGTCAAAGGAGTTGTCCTCACGACCGGGTCGGAACTTGAAGGCTGGGTGGAGGTGGCCCTCAGACAGCAGGAGTAGCAGCGGGTGGCGGTCTGTTTGAAACAGGGTAACAAGACCCGTGGCGCTCGGCTACCCCCATGGGACCGGAGTTGTCCTGTACGTCGTGGATGACATGAATGACTTCGAAGTGGTTGATGCATCTCGGAAGACTGCTCAGGGGATCTCGTACCTAGAACAGTTCCTGGGATTACGCTGTACGGTGGCACTGGAGCATGGTTACATCTCCCTGAAAATATAGACACTTGAAAAAAGGGCGTGATTAGTGGGTGGGGCATTGGGCCACCAAGGGCATCGTGGACTTGACAGTCGATACTGTTACTCATTATCTTTATTGGAGGCAAGGTGCGGAACCAAGGAAGAGTTCGTGAACAAACAAAAAAACAAACAGACAGAACCTAACTTTAATCCTTA
>NC_134784.1:81491044-81493544 GCF_046742065.1 Oratosquilla oratoria | reverse complement strand
ACATGCATACATATATATTACTCCATCAAGAGATATAAGTTCAGCGCAAGTTTTCTTATATACTTGTATGCTCGAGTTACATATGCATACACGATATATAAGAAAAATTGCGCTCAACTAATACCTCTCTTGATGGCGCAATCAGTTAATACACTAACACTTGCCACGTGTAGCGCAGGTTCGAGTCCTTGGCTGTATCACCTTTCAATTTCTGCATGTATGCCTCATCCAGTTTCTCGGTTTTTGATGGCTTAGAATTAAAGTGAATTGTGGTTGATATATATATATATATATATATATATATATATATATATATATATATATATATATATATATATGTATATATATCGTCTTTGGCTTGATAAGCACTGTGAAAGTGTGTTTGAATGTAGATAACACTTTCGAGACTTGGGTGGATTTTGTGTTGAAATCCTATAAGAGGAGCAAGGTGTCCTCAGGCGGTGAAAGATCAACGGTATTTACTAGGTGTTTTGTCCATAATTTTGCTGATTTGGACATGCGTGAGGAGCTAGTACGTCTGTTTCGTTTGGATCACATGTCTACAGCTGGTAGTGAAGGAGCAGAGTTAGAGTCGTGGGGATGTGTCTGTGTGCCAGTAACATTTTCGCAAACAGCTGGTGCATCCTCGTGTGATGAGACGGAGTGAATTTGAGCGATAGAGCTAGAATTAATTGGCGTTAAATCAAGGTCTGCCTGCTCGGCCACGTTGATCTGGTTGACTTTGTGGGAAGTTGCTGATGGCGATGCAGAGAGGAAATGATTAGCATAAATGATGCCATTTTGAGCAGGGTAAATAATGATTTTATGTTGCTTCATCAATGCTAAGCCCATGAGGATATCAGTAGGAAAGTAAACGTTAGCTAGGTAGGTGGTAACTGGAATGGCTGAGCACTCATCTTTGAAGCTAATGTCTAGAGATAATTTACCAGTGATTGGGAATGGTACACTATCTACAGTCTGGGGGTTTCAAATTGGTGATTTTTTTTTTTTTTTTTTAAGCGGAATATGTGGAAACTGTGTACATGTCTGGGATATCCAGGATATGTGCCGGTAGAGATGAAGATTCAATATCTAGGTATGCAGTAACTGTCCTGGATGTGCACTGAGTCTTTGTATTCTGTAGTCAAAAAGGAGATGTGTTCCGTGAATGTCTTGCAAGAGATGTGTTACGAGAATGTGTAGCAGGAGATGTGTTACGTTATTGTCTAGTAGGAGAGCGATCTGGGGAATCTGGTCTGTGTTGCCTCCGTGATAGCAGCACAAGGCAACGATCACATGTAAAACATGTACCGTAATGCTTGTAGTATCATTTCAGTTGTGACGGGTATCTGTGATAACACGTGCGAACGAGGTGTCCTGATTTGTGGCAATATGTACAACATTTATGTTCTTGAAGGAGAGCGTTGGTGTGAGCGTTATCGCATGCGTGATGTATGTCTTGATCTCGTGTTATGTGAGGGGCACCGTGTGACGCGGGCTATCGTGTGGGTGGGTGGGATGGGTTCTGACTTGTTTTGTATCTGAGTGATATCTTGGTCCGTGCCAGAGAATTTCCTGGAGAATTCGCCTGTGATACCTGGTGTAAATGTAATTACGCTGGCTTTCTGGAGTGTGTCTGGGTGTAATTGGGAGAGTAGGCAAAAGTATGCCATGAGGCAGACTACGTGTTCCAATGTAATTTTGTTGTCTGATTTTTTTAGTTTTTCTCTGAGTTCCCTCTTAAATACCGAAATTATTTTGACCGCTTTTTCTTCAGTGGTGTATGGGCCATGATTGCATGCTTTTGCCAAAGAGTAGGGGGGGGGGCTCCAAGTGGCTTAAGAGCAACAAATTACTTTTTAAATTGTTCTACGAATTGATCATAGGATATTGTTTCCTTAAATAAGTCAAACTGAATGACGACGCCAGCTAATGTATCATTCTTGTTTATTTTGGATGTTACGATGGATATCTCAGTTTTGTCATTTGCGGCATTCCTACGTAGTATTTCTGAGTGAACCTCTCAGTGAGGAAATTGTGGACAGGAATATTTCTGCCGTTGAAGAGTGGTAATGTTTTCTCATCTTTGATGACTGTGATAAGATTTTGTGTTGTCATGGGGCTTTGAGTAGGAGGTGAATTTTCTGAAGAGTTGCTATTAGAAGGAAGAGACATGATTGGGGGAAAGGTAGCTTGGATTCGTGTAAGTGGTCGGTATGTCGAGTCAGAGAGGGTTTTGGACACGTTCATGTATGGAATTTAAATATGTGGGGGTCGTTTTGCTCCTAGGTGGCACTGAGAACGGAAAAATATCTACTTACCCAAGATAATGTCGGAGTGTTAGTCTATGGCGTTGCTGCAGTGGGTCGAAACGATGGAAAGATGCACTGCTGGAAACAGGGAGAGTAATTGGTGTATTGTTTTGGTGGATTAGAAAATATGGAACAAAAAATGTGCAGATATACAATAAAAGAAAAAATGTGGAGATATTACGCAGCTG
>NC_134784.1:81476044-81486044 GCF_046742065.1 Oratosquilla oratoria | reverse complement strand
TGTGACCTTGCTGTCCCGGTGTGTGGTGTGTGAGTGGTCTCAGACCTACCCAGAGATCGGCAAATAATGAGCTCTGAGCTCACTGCCGTAGGGTGGTGTCTGGCTGTCTCGACAGAGACTGCAGCAGATCCGAGGTGAATACACACACACACACACACACACACACACACTCACACACACACACACACACACACACACACACACACACACACACACACACACACACACACACACACACACACACACACACACACACACATACACATACATATATAAACATATATATATATACACATATATATATATATGGATATGAAAATATGTATATATATACATATATATATACATATATATATACATATATATGTATATATATATGTATATACATATATTTATGTGCATCTTGAATATCAAAGGATAATTCAGTATACTTGCTCGACTTAATCTGACCTATAACAGACCAAAGATATACGAATATATAAATATTGTCGTCTTAATCAATTTTCCAGATAAGAAAATTTTTCCTATAATAAAAAAGCTAAAATGTGAGTATATTTTACAATTGTGGAACAAATCACTCATAACAGTGAAGTCTTTCAAATGACCTGGTTACCCGTAAATTAGATCCTTTGCTGGTATATGGATACCTTGCGGGACTCGCGATCTGAGGGGGTCCCGGATCGAAGCTTCGCGGACGGATTTGATCAAATTGTATCATTTAACAACAGTCTGACGCCTCGTGGATTAGTTTTTCATGTCCGAATCTGGGAATATCTGCGCCACTGGAGAGAGAATTACAACGAATTTTGCCATTTCCGAGTCCTGGGATCGAAAAGAAACTTGCATATGGGCGAGTGAATGACGAGAGTAGAAAATAATAATAATAATAATAATAATAAAACATAAAGGAGAAAAGTGAGTAAGGAAGTTTTAAGTTTTTTAAGCAAATTTGTAAAAGAAAAAGAAAAGAAAAGAAAACTCAGCCAAAAGAGGAAAAATGTAATGGAAACCGGGAAGGAGGAGTGATGGATAAGTAGTCAGAAACGGTTCTCATGACCCAGCCTCAGGATTGACTTCAGCAATCAGACCATATATTTTGTTCATGAAAGACACAGACAGACAGACAGACAGACAGACAGACAGACAGACAGACAGACAGACAGACAGACAGACAGACAGACAGACAGACAGACAGACAGACAGACAGATAGACAGGCAGACAGACAGACAGACAGACAGACAGACAGACAGACAGGCATACAGACAGACAGACAGACAGACAGACAGACAGACAGACAGACAGACAGACAGACAGACAGACAGACAGACAGGCAGACAGACAGACAGATAGACAGACAGACAGACAGACAGACAGACAGACAGACAGACAGACAGACAGACAGACAGACAGACAGACAGACAGACAGACAGACAGACAGACAGACAGACAGACAGACAGACAGACAGACAGACAGACAGACAGACAGACAGACAGACAGACAGACAGACAGACAGACAGACAGACAGACAGACAAGGAGGCAGGCAGACGGGTGGACAGAAAGACGGACACATGAACGCAGACACAGGCACACAGACTCAGAAAGAGACTCAGAGAGACTGAAAGACAGAGAGAGAGAGAGAGAGAGAGAGAGAGAGAGAGAGAGAGAGAGAGAGAGAGAGAGAGAGAGCGAGAGAGAGAGAGAGAGAGAGAGAGAGACAGAGAGAGAGAGAGAGAGAGAGAGAGAGAGAGAGAGAGAGAGAGAGAGAGAGAGAGAGAGAGAGAGAGAGAGAGAGAGAGAGAGAGAGAGAGAGAGAGAGAGAGAGAGAGAGAGAGAGAGAGAGAGAGAGAGAGAGAGAGAGAGAGAGAGAGAGAGAGAGAGAGAGAGAGAGAGAGAGAGAGAGAGAGAGAGAGAGAGAGAGAGAGAGAGAGAGAGAGAGGAGAAAAAATGGTTAGGTGGAATTGAATGAGGAGTGGAGGAGGAGACGGAGGATCCGAAAGGAGGAGAGTTTATATGACTGAAGGAATTGCGGAGAAAGAAAAGGGAATATAAAAATAGAAGTAAAATGAAATGAAAATAAAAAAGACGAAACACAAACAGAGAGAAAAAGACAAAACAACATTTTGACGATGTCTATAAAACGACAGCCTGGGCGAAAAGGGACCAAGCCAAAATATTGAAATGGAAAGAGAAAATGAGATAAAATCTTCAGTCTCTGTTAGCTACCGTCATTTCAACAATTTACAATAAACATAAGAAAACTTGAATAAGAAACTTTTTTAGCTGTGGAGGCATTTCTTTTTCATGAATAAAGTCGCCTAACGGCAGCAAGAATAAACTACTGTAGCTGTAAAGGGTTGAAGGCTGAAAAAAGTAGGAGATAGGGAAAGAAAAAATATACATATGTGTGTGTGTGTGTGTGTGTGTGTGTGTGTGTGTGTGTGTGTGTGTGTGTGTGTGTGTGTGTGTGTGTGTGTGTGTGTGTGTGTGTGTGTGTGTGTGTGTGTGTGTGTGCGTATATATATATATATATATATATATATATATATATGTATATATATACATATATATACATATATATATATATATGCATATACATATGTATATATATACATATATATATATGTGTATATATATATATATATATATATACATATATATGTATATATATAAATATACATATATATATATAAAGAAGAAATAATGCTTCCAAACGAAATATTTCCCAGTCATACTATGTATGGACAAAGAAGGAAATAGATTGAGCAAAAACGAGGTATAAGGCTTAAACCAAGAGACCTCTAGTTCGCTTAAGCTTTATCATTGCCACCCTATGTATTCATTATCATCATTATCATCATCACAACCACCATCATCATCACCATTCACCACCATCATCACCATTCACCACCATCATCACCATTCACCACCATCATCATCACCAAAAGCCAACCACAAAAACCTGCACCACCATCTCGTCATCTTCACCACATTCACTACCACTGCTACTACCACCAACACTAGTACCACCACTACTAATACCAACAATACTAACACCACCACTACTACCAACACCACCACTACCACTATCAGGGACACCATCACCACCACCACAATTTTTTTTTTTTTTTAATGAAGATAAAAGATTATAGACCTTGAAGAAGCCGTATAAAAGACAAAGCTTACGGAGTGTGATCACCCCCGCAGGTTAATGACCTCTTTGATAATGACCTCATGTTTGACCATGTCACAAGTTTTTATGAAGTCTATGAAGGCCGGAACCACCAAAGTATAGCTCGCGCTGCGGTTTCTTTGAAGGGTGTCCAAGAGTCGACATGGCGGCGAAAGGTTTAAGAGGTCTTCATGTCTCCGAATTGTTGAAGTCATTGCGGTTTGCGATGTGTCATAATCCCCTGCCGAATACAAAGCCCATTGCAGATGAAAAGTCGAGCCTGGGATGATGGCCACAGGATGTAATTTCTTGAAGTGTGGAGGGATCTGTATTCTTTAATATATTTCAAAGAGTGCCAAAAACATTAATTATCAAAATAATATTTTAAGTGTATGCAGTGGACCGCTTCTGAAATAATGAAAACCTAACCAATTAGAAAAAATATATATATATAAATAATTTACATCATATCTGGATTAATAACCTAAGCTATGATGATGTAGACTTGCTTAATCAAACATCAGTATCCATTTAACAACCCCTATACCCCTCTCTAACCTATGAAAGAAATCAAATAATTTATTTGCAGTCAGGTTAAAAAAAATGTACCTTTTAGTAAAGAAGGGGTTAACTGAGACTAAGATAAATTCCTTACTCAGCGAAGAAAAGTCAGTGAAGTGAATAAGAAGATTAGACCCTTCCATGCTGACTCCGACCTTTTAGTGTTGTTTTAGCTGACACCAGATAATTTTATACATTACTCTGCCAATTTCCCTTAGATGATCTTTAATGAATTTATTTACATGAACTTAGGAACAGGTATTTATAAAGGCGTTGATTTAAAGATTATTGAGAGTATTCTAGAGGAAGAGAGAAAGATAGAGAGATAGAGAAAGAGAGATAGATGGAAGAAGTCTGTAAGAAGTAAAAGTTGCATCGTTGTGTACCCAGATAGATCGGGCTCGTAAACCCCCATTATTATTAGTATATATATTTTTTTTTTCGATAAATAGGACGAGAGGTAAATTGACTTGCACCAAATCGAACGGAAAATATCACGTTGAAAGAGGAAAATATAGGAATTAAAAAATACGAAGGAAAATGAACACAAGTGAGTAAAAGAATAATAATCTGTCACAATTTTCTCTCTAGTTGGTCCAGTGGCCTTCGACTTCTTGCCCTAGAGGTCCAAAGTGCCTGTGACCCAATAACACACCACATTCAATTTGACCAATAGTCTCGTCTACTTGGCCAATCACCTCTTTCTTGTCCAACTGGTCCAGTGCCTCAAATTTTGGTTCATCTTCTCCTTGACCAAGACGTTCAACGTCTTTTCTCCATTGACCAATTGGTTCACCATTTTCACTTCCCCGTTTTCTTCCTCCTCCTCCTCCTCCTCCTCCTCCTCCTCCTCCTCCTCCTTATTCCCATCCTTCTCCTACTTCTCAATATCTTCCTCTTCTTCCTCCTCCCCATCTTCCTCCACTTCCTCTTTCTTCTAACCTTGCTCTTACTCTTCTTTTCCCTATTCCTACTCCTCAAACGTTATCCTCCATATTTTCTCCCTTCTTTTTCTCTTTCTCAATCTCTTCTTCCTCTTCTTACTCATCTTCTTCCTACTCTTGCTCCTGTTCTTCCTCTTCCAACTCCCCCTCGAACAAATGATAATTGGCCCTCCTTGACCAAGTGGTTCACCACTCTCATCTCTCCCTTGACTTCCTCCTCCTCCTCCTTCTTCATTCCCTTCTTCTCTTCTTTATCACTTCCTTCCTCTTCTTCCTACTCTTGCTGTTCCTTCTCCTCTTTCTTAATCTCTTCTTCCTCGTTCTTTTAACCCTACTCTTGTTCTTCTTCCTCCCCCTACTCCTCGATCAAGTGATAACTGGTCCTCCTTGACCAAGTGGTTCACCACTCTCATCTCTCCCATGACTTCCTCCTCCTCCTCTTTATTCTCACCCTTCTTCTCTTCTTTATCAATTTCTTCCTCTTCTTCCCACTCTTGCTGTTCCTTTTCCTCTTTCTTAATCACTTCTTCCTCGTTCTTTTAACCCTACTCTTGTTCTTCTTCTTTCCCCTACTCCTCGATCAAGTGATAACTGGTCCTCCTTGACCAAGTGCCTCCCCTTACCATGTCCTCGTCCTACCCCGAATCCCCTTCCTCTTCTTCCTCCTCATGCTGTTCCTTTTCCTCTTTCTTAATCTCTTCTTCCTCGTTCTTTTAACCCTACTCTTGTTCTTCTTCTTCCCCCTACTCCTCGATCAAGTGATAACTGGTCCTCCTTGACCAAGTGCTTCGCCTTACCACGACCTCACCAGGTCCTCGTCCTTCCCCGAATCCCCTTCCGCCGACTTCGCCCGAGAGCCGTTTTCTTGTCTGCTGTTGGGGAACTGGCCATGCTTTTATGGCCGCGTTTATTACGGTCAGGCCCGAGGTCATCTCGCCTTTGCTTGTGGTGGTGGAGATGGTGGTGATGGTGGAGGGGGGTGTAAGCGAGGGGCAGGCACTGGCATTGGGGATTCTGGCTGTCTGTTCTTGGCGTTATTGTCTCTACCTAAAGTAGCATTCTTGTTTTGTTTTTCATTTATCTGTTTATTTGTATCTAAGTTTATTTATATATTTATATATATATTTAGATTTCCCTTACACCCCTGTCTGACAATCTGTAGCTACATGTATGTTTATGTATGCATGTACACATGTATATATACATAATACATTCATACAAATTGCTACCAAGGGTCTTCGTGCTCTGGTTGAAAAAGAAATTTCGTTCGGCTGAGTCGTGGAAGATGCTAAAAAAAAAAAAAAAAAAAAAAAAAAAAAAAAAAAAAAAAAAAAAAAAAAAAAAAAAACGCCAGATTGCAAGAGGGCAGAAACACCTCCAGGGGCAAAAAAAAATCCGCGTCTCAACAGGGACTGTGGTGGGGAAAGAGAAGGAAATGTCAAAATACCACATTGGTCATGGCCTTCCACACGAAGCGCGAATAACAGCAGGATTTGTTTTGTTTTATTTTTTTTTTCGCTAATAAGTGTACTTCCATATTCATCTCTATATTTATTTGTTTACTTTTCTAGTTGTTTTCTAGTTTATTTTCTATCTTTATTTATTTATTCTATATTTATATTTTGTGTTCACTTTATTTATATATATTATCATTAGTTATTTTCTAGTTTATTTTTCTAGTTATTTTTCTAGTTATTTTTCTAGTCTATTTATTCATTCGTTTATTTATATATTTCTCTTTAGTGCTTAGTTAATTAGTCATAGCGTTTGCCTCTTTATTTTTCATTTGCTCTTATGTGTATTTATGTATTGTTTTGTTTGTTTGTATATTTATCTGTTTATCTATTCATTTGTCTATCTATTTACTTATCTATTTTTCCAAACGCTTTGTTGTTTAGTTAACCAGTTTACCTATTTATTGGTCTTTATTTATTTACTAATATGTGTACTTAAACATTCATTCATATGTTTGTTTATGTACTTATCTGTTCATTCTCCTATTTGTTTATCTACTTTTTGAGTGCTTAGTTGTTTAAATATTTTTCCTGTTTATTGGTCTTTTTATGAATATTTTCTATTATTGCTCATTGATTCATCTATTCATTCACTTACAAGTTTGTGTAGATATCAATTTAATATTTACTATTTACCTGTTTGTTGATTATTTTAACTATACCTATGCATTTATTTACGTATTTTATTTGTTATTTCCCCACCATACTTCTCAGACACCTCATCTCAAACACATTCAAACTCCTTCTCTCTTCTTCTCTTATGTTCCACGTTTCTGCCCCATACAGTGCTGTTGGCACAATCACTCCTTCATACAGTCTCCTCTTCGCATCCATTCCCAAATGTCTATTTACTAGGCTAGATAGAGTTAGAAATGAGGAGGTGAGGAGGAGAACAGGGGTGAAAAAGGATTTGGGAGATAGGGTTGATGAAAGAATATTAGGATGGTTTGGACACATGGAAAGAATGAGTGAAGAAAGACTAGTAAAAGAGGTATGGAAGGCAGATGTGGAGGGAGTGAACATGAGGGGACGTCCAAGGATGAGGTGGATGGATGGGGTGAAGGGGGCTTTAGGGAAGAGGGGAATGTCTGTTGAGGAAGGAAGGGAGAGGACGGAAGACAGAGGTGAGTGGAGAATGGTTGTATATGGATGATGTTGTGACTGCATGAGGAGGAATGGGCGGGGGGGTGGGGGGTGGGGTAGTATGTGTGAGTAAATTTTGACGCAGCCCGAAGGGATTTCTCCCCGTCCTCTCCTTATATGCAAAGGGGGACGGAGAGGGGGGGGTCGCCGATTAAATGAAGCGGCCTTGCTGTGGATGTACTGTGTCTTGCGACACTGCTTCTGACCCAGGGCGGTGGGCAGGGTGCAGGGATGACCCGTCATCCAGGAGGTGCTCAGATGAGAGGAAGGGTGGGAGGGGTGTGGAGTGTATTTAGGGATGAAATGGGTGGGAGTGTTTTTATGCCTTTCCCTTTTTGGCTACCTCCCTTGGAAGGGGGAAAAGCCTTGGTATATGTATGTATTTGTTATTTACATTATTATAGTTTTTATTATTTTATTATTGATATGATTTTTTTTTTTTTCATCCGACCTAGATATGGATCAAAAGGTCTCCTGTCGGCATGCTCCGCCTTTGTAAACCTTTATATCAGTTCACGTAATCATTGATTTGTTTGTAAACCTATTCTACTATCTATTCATGCATTGACTAATTCATTTAACTATAAAACTATATTATTATCATTACTTATTTTTATCTACTTATTCATTCATTTATTTATCTTTATATCAGTGTATTAATCCGTTGTATTTATCTAATAATTTATCAAATTGTTTGCATAGCAATCTAATAATGTCCCTGTTACTTATGTGATTCCCCTTGGTCTTTGGATCACGTGTTGGACTCGTGATCGACAGATGCCTGTTTGCATATGCTGGTGGCGTAATTAGAAGCATGCTGGTCTCGATTTTGCTTAGATGTGGGTTCGAATCCCGCATTCTTCTTCAATTCCCAGCACCTTTCCCAACAGTTCCTAGAGTACCTAGGGCAAAGGTGACGGCTTCGGCCCCAGTCACTCAGCATCTCTTGGCATCTTCTATGTTTGTGCTTTTTGGTTATGATTGTACGGATGTGCTTATCAGAGTATCTTTTGTTTTATCTATGATCCTACATACTTGTCCACTTTGCAACATCTTCTTACATTCTCCTTCTTGTATCTCTTCTTATATTCGTTTCTTCGTACCTTATTTCGCCTCCATATTTTTCTATAATTCTTGTTTCTTCATTCCCCTCCTCCACACATCTCCCCTCATCAGCCCCCCCCCCCCTTGCCTCTTATCGTCTTCCGTGGGTCTTACGAAGATGAAGTTAAGTTGATAAGAATTAGGGATAACGAATAAGAAATTGAGAAACTCCGTTGTCAGATGCATATTAAAAGAAAGAACTGCAGTGGGGCGGGGGGGGGAGGCTCAGAGAGAGGGAGGGAAAGAAAGGAGAGAGGGTGAAGAGGAAAGTGGGAATTGTAAGAAAGAGGAGATGGGAGGGGTGGGACGGAGAAGGGTGAGGGGGAGGTGGGAGTCAGGAGGGGTGAGAGGGGTGAGTTGGAAGGGTGAGTAGGGGAGATGGGAGGGAGTGAGGGAGGAGATGGGAGGGGTGAAAGAAAGAGATGGGAGGGGTGAGAGGGGGAGATGGGGAGAGTGGAGGCGATGGAAAGGGTGAGAAGGAGAGATATGAAGGGGAAATGGGAAGAATGGGGGAGATAGAAGGGGTGTGAGGGGGAGATAGGCGGGGCGAGAGGGGAAGATGTGGAAGGGAATGGGAGGAAGAGAGGGGGGATAGGAGGAATAGGGGTGGAAGGACATCCTATTCTTTTACTCTTCTGGAAGGTAACGATGGCCAAATCAGTACTTCGATTCCTTCACTGTGGATTTCGATTTGGTAACATTTACATGTTCTTCAAAATCCTTCAACGCCCTTGGACAGGTGAGGGATTCTCATCAGTGGATGAAATCGTCTATATATTTATATATTTATTTATTCATTTATTTATTTACTTGTTTATTCATTTAATTATTCATTTACCTGTTTATGCACTTATTTATTGATTTATTTACTCTTCATTTATATATATATATATATATATATATATATATATATATATATACATGTATATATATATATATATATATATATACACACACACACATATATATATATATATATATATATATATATATGTATATATATATTTATACAGGTATATATGCATATATATATGTATATATATATATATATATTTATATATATATACAGGTATATATGAATATATATATACATATATATATATATATATATATATATATATATACAGGTATATATGCATATATATATATATATATATATATATATATACTAATTTATTTATTTAATATTCATCTATATATCTATTTATTTATCTATCTATCAATTTATTTCTATTTGTCTATTTATTCCTTTATTCCTTTATTTCTATTACCATGAATAGAAAAATAAATGTTAGAGAATTTACTGAGAATACTGTATTCCTATGTTTGCGTGAAGATATTCTTTGCAAATGAATTAGATCGCCTGACGACAGGAAGACCCTACAAGATTAATATAACAGTGAAAAAGCTAAAACGTGAATGACAAAAAATCATGCCGCCAATAAATTACCATACACTCAGTTTTCTATATTAAAAATCATTAATATATGGACATATCCAATTTTTGGAACAAAAAAGGTTTTCAAATATATTTAGTAAATATGATAAAGTACTTTATGATT
>NC_134784.1:81426044-81438544 GCF_046742065.1 Oratosquilla oratoria | reverse complement strand
TGTGTGTGTTTGTGTGTGTGTGTGTGTGTGTGTGTGTGTGTGTGTGTGTGTGTGTGTGTGTGTGTGTGTGTGTGTGTGTGTGTGTGTGTGTGTGTGTGTGTGTGTGTGTGTGTGTGTGTGTGTGTGTGTGTGTGTGTGTGTGTGTGTGTGTGTGTGTGTGTGTGTGTGTGTGTGTGTGTGTGTGTGTGTGTGTGCCATCCCACCACTCCACCCAACACCACACACACACGCACACACACACACACACACACACACACACACACACACACACACACACACACACACACACACACACACACACACACACACACACACACACACACACACACACACACACACACACACACACACACACACACACACACACACACACACAGAGAGAGAGAGAGAGAGAGAGAGAGAGAGAGAGAGAGAGAGAGAGAGACAGAGAGAGAGAGAGAGAGAGAGAGAGAGCGAGTGAGAGTGAGAGAGGGAGTTACAATTACATGGGTTTACATGGACAAACAAACAGCAACAGACCTATTGGTCCTTACATGGCTGTTTTTGTACGTAACCTATTATTAATACGTTTTTGCCTTGAAAGAAAGAGGGAAGGAGGAAGAGAGAGAGAGAGAGAGAGAGAGAGAGAGAGAGAGAGAGAGAGAGAGAGAGAGAGAGAGAGAGAGAGAGAGAGAGAGAGAGAGAGAGAGAGAGAGAGAGAGAATTAGAGAGGGAGAGAGTCCAGAAATTAAACATAAGTCCATACATAATCTTTACTCCTAACGGAACACCAGGCACATAAACGAAGCAAGTCTGATGTCAAGATAAACCAGCGAATGCCCTTAATCACATAAAGAGTTAATCAATATTACAAGATTATCATCCATTTCTCTGTAACGTTTCCTAAGCCGAATAATGAATTATAAGCCGAATAATGAATCATATAGATCAGGTCATCTAGAGAGAGGTACCGTCCTAAAAATTTAATAAAATTGCCTGGCACCGGCCACAATGAACTTATATTACGTTAGTGTTAGAGATTAGTGTGTTACTGGATTACTGCCTAGCGGGATCGAAGGGGGGGAGGTCTACGGAGAGAAGAGGAGAGTTAGTGAGAGCTTGTCCTCTATTGGTTGGTCGGAATTGAACTGGAATTCTGGAATTCAAGAAAAGACCACCTCGCTTGCGCGGGATCGGGTTTTGTGGGAGGGGGGGAAGAACGGTCTGTTAGAAAATAAAAAGATAGTAGTGTATAAAAGAGGGCTATTTGCCACTGGGCGAATCGCGAGCAATTAGGGGCTAGATTGTTGTCATGTCATAGGAGGGACTTGACCAGGAGCTTGGAGGGAAGCGCCCGACGCCGGAGGTTGGGATTACCAACGGGGTTACCAACGGGGTTAGGATCACCAACGAAAGTTGAGAAAATGGTAGGAGGCGTAGTAGTAGAGAAAGGGGGAAAAACGGAAAAATCTT
This sequence comes from Oratosquilla oratoria, assembly GCF_046742065.1. Classification (NCBI taxonomy): domain Eukaryota; kingdom Metazoa; phylum Arthropoda; class Malacostraca; order Stomatopoda; family Squillidae; genus Oratosquilla; species Oratosquilla oratoria. The sequence goes on along the minus strand of NC_134784.1, from coordinate 81,437,092 downwards.
TAGTGGGAGGTAAACTGAAATGAGAAGATGTTGTATAAGAGAAAGTTGAGAAAGGAAGGAAGCGAATTTTAGTCGAAGAAAAGGAAGTGTATATGTTTGTGCGTGGGATGCGGCTATGTTCGTGAGAGGTGTGTGTGTGTAAATTTACGGTTAGTGAGTAGATTTCACTTCCCGCGTTTAGAGGGCGTTCCTGATTAGCCCAGGTAAGGCATGAGGATTCCTGTTTTACCCCAGGTCAGGTTTGAGTAACGATATTATTATTATTATTATTATCATTATTACTACCATTACCATTATTCTTATTACATTATCACCAGTCAAGCTGGTGAAGGGGTGTGTTACTTGTTTGGTGCGGTTATACACGTTTTATCGTGTACACCGCACGTGGGACGGGCGCAGCTGACAGATAGTCTGTACGGTCTGTGGTCTAGGTGTAATATGTTGTATCAGATGTTTGTGTTTGACGTGCAGTTTTTTCTAGGTGTCTTGAGTGAAGTTTGTGTTTTGTGTTGGTTGAGTGGACGGATGTTGGAAATTTGGTGTAGAGACTCAGTGGTTCTGAAGTCGCTCCATCGCGAGCCCCCCGTGATGAACTGGACAGCGGCATTCTGAACCTTCTGATGCTCGTAGTTATTGGTGGCACATGTCAGCTGGCTTAGTCCCGGGTAGACTGGCACAGAATCGGTCTGACGACGAGGGCTAGGTACAATCGACGTTTGGTTCTCAGTGTTGCAGTTTTGAAGGCGTCTGAGCCTACCCAGCACAGCCCTAGCCTTCGCTCCCTGCTTGCGGAAGTGTGGGGTCCAGGTAAGGCCACTATCAAGTGTGCTACCCAGCACACGGGTATGGTCCTTCGCTGGGATGTTTGTGTTGTTTATTTTAAGAGGAGTGTTGTGATTGTTCTGTTGGTTCGTTTGCAGCGGAAGTGTACAGCATTGCATTTCGACGCGTTTGGTCTTAATGCGCCACTGTTGCTCCCACGCGTGTGCCCCGTCTAGGATGTTTTGCATTACGTGTAACGCTCCCTGCAGCGTTTTGTGTCTGCTTATGTGGTTAGTGTCGTCCGCATACGAGAGAAGTTAGAGCCTGGTTGCGAGGATAAGGCCGGCTCTGGCAGGTCATTCGTATATAGATTGTACAGAGTGGGGGCAAGGACTGACCCTTGCGGCACTCCAGCCTTCGGCACAAAAGGTTGGGGACAGACAGCCCCGCCACTTTATTCTAATTGACCTGTCGTCCAGGTAGTTGCAGGAGCAACCTTGTGAACGGCAGGGCAAAGTCGAAGTTTGTGGTACAATTTGTACTTCAGGCCTTCGTGCCAGACAGTATCGAATGCCTTCTCCACATCCTTACAAACCAAAATGGCCTTACCAGGGCGACCGTCTGGCGGTCTTTGAACCCATTGAGTGATTATGGATATTACGTCTTCTGCACCGCGCCCGGCCGAAAACCAAACTGGCAGTCCCTCAGCACATTCTCCGTCTCTAGGTACACGGTCAGGCGGCGGCTTAAGACGTGCTCGAACACCTTTCCCAAAGTACTCCAGAAGGGAGATTGAGATGGGCCGATATGAAAGGGGGGCGGAGGCGGGTTTCTGGGGTTTAGGAATGAGGATGGTATGGGAGGCCTTGAATAGTTGTGGGAAGTACCCAGAGGCTAGTGAGCTGTTATATTTGCTCGTGGCCCGAAGCCGTATATATACACTGCATGGGCAAGCTCCCTTGGTGCATAATTATCCCTAATTGCGTTGGGTTGGGTCAACGTCGGGTCACGCTGTCACACTGACCAGGCAGTGTGGTCCGTCAGGTCGTATCGCTTCCTTTCTGATCATGCTACGTGGTCAAACGCACCATGTAGCTTGTATATATTGATTAGTAGCATTATTCTTATAGAAATGAAAGTTTAGAATTTATGGTTCTTCGACCCCATGTCCATGAATAAACTCTTTTTGTTGATGACAGAATACATTAATAGGTACTGCATGGCGGAAAAAAAGGACAGGCTGACCATGTGACCAATTTTCTTTTCTCGTCTAAAAAAAATGAACTAGCAATAGCGAAAAGAAAATATAGAATCAGAAGTGAAAGAAAACTCAAACATACCTCCTTAAAAAAAAATATATGAATAAATTAATAAAGTAAAATAAATTAATGAATGAACATATGTAAATAGATAAATAAGGTACATACATACATATACCAAAGGCTTTTTCCCCCTTACACGGGTAAGGTAATGTAGAACAAAGAACTGAGGTCAAGAATTTGTGTAAGGATACGCTAAATAAAACTAAAACTGAGCTAAAAAAGGAAAAAAAAAGAAGAAGAAAGGGAAGACCAAAAGGAGAAAGGGTAAAAAAAAAAAAAAAGGCAAAAAGAAAAGGGAAAGGAGATCAAAAGAAGAAAGAGAAGAGCCTTGAAGAGAAAAGACACTGGAGAAAGAAAGAAGGATGAGAATCAGGAAGAAAGGAAGGAAGAGTCGAAGTTCTGAGTGAAACCTGAGAGGAAGACGAAGTCGGAGCCGAAGACCCTTGAAATGACGCACCAGGAAGTCCAAACGGTAATGGACGGACCACAAAAAAAAAAAAAAAAAAAAAAAAAAAAAGGGAGAGGTCCGCCAAGAGAACAAGAAGAATGTTCTTCTCTTTCTCTTTATCGTGACCACATGCCATCAGCTGAACAAAATGATCTAACATCGTGATGAGGAGCCTCCGCCATAAGGCCCAATTAGCTGGGATAGAAGCCGTCACCTTTGACCTATGCGTTTAGGGAACTGTTAGGTCAAGTAACAGCGACTGCTGGAAATCGGGAATGGGTGCGGGATTCGAACCCATAATCAAGTAAATGCGAGACCAGCACGCTTCCGATTACGCCACCAGCTTACAAGAATTCTTTAGGTTTAAGAAGAAAATAGCCAAGAACTGGTTTATCAACAGATTAGTTAACGAATAGAATAGACTTAGTAACATTGAACATAGAGGGGAAAATGTGGTAAGGGACATGGAACTGCCAAGTGTAGGCTTTATGGTCTATTGCGGTCTCCTCCATTCTTATTTTCTTATGTCTAATTTGAACCAGAACAAAATTTTTCAAGAGTGTCATCATAAGGAACGAGTTAAGAGAAATATCCTTAAGGTTGATCTTCAAGTAAGGCATAATAGGAAACGTGCTTGTCTCGCATTCGCTTAATGTGGGTTCGAGTCCCGCCCTCCTCTCCGATTCCCAGCTGCGACTGTTATCTTTTCCAACACTCCAAGCACACAATAGGGCAAAAGTGACGGCTTCGGCCGCAGCTACTCAGCGCTTCTTGGTGTAGGCTCCTCACTCTCCTCCTTTCTTCTTTAGATAATCTCGTCATAGTGAGGGAATTGAGACTGGTTCCCTTCAGCTGATGAATATCGTGTAATGGAAACTAGGAAAGCGGTCAAAAGTTCAAGCATCTGATTAAACAGTGGAACCAAATGAGGATGATGAGGAGAAGAATGACTAAGAGAAAAGGGAGGAGAAGGAGGAGAGGAGGAGGAAGAGAAGGAAGGAGGAATGGAGGAAGAGAAGGAAAAGAAGGAGGAGGAGAAGGGGTAAGTGAAGGAGGAGGAGATCTCTGATACAAAGGCAGGTTTCAAAACAACTAGAAATAATAACAAGACATCTGATGATGAAGATCAGAAGTGGATGAAGAACTGGATGATAAACATTCAGACAACTAGACAGTCAGAGTGAAAGTTGGGACGGGGAGAGAGGGAGCGAGTGAGGGAGAAAGAAAGAATAAGAGGAAATGATTAATTATAGAGGGAGAGAGATAGAAACAGAGATAGAAACAGAGAGAGAGATAGAGAAAGACAGAGAGAGAAAGAGATAGAAACAGAGAGAGAGAGAGAGAGAGAGATAGAAACAGAGAGAGAGAGAGAGAGAGAGAGAGAGAGAGAGAGAGAGAGAGAGAGAGAGAAGAGACACAGAGAGAGAGAGAGAGAGAGAGAGAGAGAGAGAGAGAGAGAGAGAGAGAGAGAGAGAGAGAGAGAGAGAGAGAGAGAGAGAGAGAGAGAGAGAGAGAGAGAGAGAGAGAGAGAGAAGAGAGAGAGAGAGAGAGAGAGAGAGAGAGAGAGAGAGAGAGAGAGAGAGAGAGAGAGAGAGAGAGAGAGAGAGAGAGAGAGAGAGAGAGAGAGAGAGAGAGAGAGAGGGGGGGGGGGGCGCTCCGTTAGCGTAAGACGACTGACCACCAACGCAGGACTGAAAAGATTCTTACCAGAGGCCAAAAAGCTCGTAGACATGGACAGAGGGAAAGAAGAACCAGAGAGGTAGAAGGAGGAGAACACACGGAGAAGCACGTGTCTGAGTATGTCAAAGGGCCTTGAGGGACACTACTGAAGAAACGTATGGAGAACTTGAAAGATATCTGCGGGGAGCTCAAAGGCAATGAGGGTAAGTCTTAAACGAGGTCGAAAAGGATCTCAAAAGAGAATGAAAGAGGCTTCAAAAGCAGGTCTCTAAAGCGGAGTCAGGGAGCATCTGAAGCCCTGAAAAGAAGTTTAAGAAACATGGCAGGAAACCTCCAGAAGCCACGCAAACCATCAAGGATTTTTTTTTTTTTTTTTTTTTTTTTTTACGAGGGATGGGTGTGTGTTGGGGGGGGGGGGAGACGGTTGACCTCTACCTTGCAATGACGATCTTTAGTTCTTTTACTGGTGAACGTCAACAGGTCTTGTTTAAATGTAGGAAATTTATCCAGATGAGGATTTAAAGCGATTTTAATTAACGCTACGGTGACAACCTCTACATATTTTATTCTGGCGTGACTGCAGGCTATTTCATTAGGCTTGGGGATATTAATGTAACGGGGACCACGACAATGTGGAATGACCAAGGCCATCGTCTTTGTAGAAAACAATTGATTCGGTTTAACGTTGCGAACTCTCCCATCGGGAGGCTGGGAGGGTACCCGTGGAATTTAAAGAACCATACCCATGGTCCAACTCGCTGACGGCAGCGTTCGAACACCGTCACCTAGACCTCCGTCGTAAGTAGAGACACTCTACCCCCTGTGTATATATATTTGATAACAAACTAATCAATCTATAATTACAGTACTTAGGCCCTTTTAATCTCCTTTCTTGTGGAGTAAATCACTGACATCGCACCATAAATTCAGGACCATTTTTTTCTGACTTATACAAAGGTACGTAGTTGGAGGTAACATATATTATATATATATATATATATATATATATATTATATATTATATATATATATATATATATATGTTTTTTTATCATCTTTCAGAAAATGTGTCCACTTTTTATCATTCCAAAGTATTTTTACTTGTTTCATATTGTATTTTCAGACCAAAATTCTACTTCTGTATTTGCAACTTCTAGCATACTGTCGTGTACAAATAAATATTCAAAACAAATGTGGTATTTGTTGTTGATTAAAGGTTTTGATGAGATACATTGTTCTTTTTCTCAATCTGTCTCTATTTGATTTCCCCTTTTATACACCGAAAAAAGATCATCTGCTGTCTCAATAAAGCTAGTTTGTGCTCGGCCCTGTTCAGTACTTTTACTTTTCTGAATAGTTTTTTCTACATGATCCATGCTTCTCTTCATTTCCCCTTTTTTCTCTTTTATTGATAAGCTTGTTAAATTTAAACTTTGTTTCGTCATTGCTGATCTTCATCTGCATAGTTATTCTTTTCATTAAATTACTGTTACTTCGGAGCTTTTATTCCTCTCTTCGAACTTCACTCAGTCTCACGATAACTCAGCTGATGTTCCCAGTTCTTCCTTGAGACTCGGAGAGAGTAGACATTGCTAGTTCCATACGCTGGTCTAGGGAAGGAGGTGATATCTATACTAAATGAAATCCGTTAATGACACAGAGTATAAAAGTATGTCATTAGCAAATAAAGCGCGTCATTTTAGCGGAAAGAGTTAAGTCTCACATGTAACCCTTTACTTAAGATTAAAGTTTTTAACCCCGTTTGAGGGATTCGTAAAGAAAGTTACAAACAAAAAGAGATTACTATCTCATAATTAGAGACTCCAATAGAACACGGGACAGCGACCGCATCTCTATGGTGTCCTTGGTTCAATTTAATCATTTGTATTCTAGATGAAGTTAAAATTCAGTACACGTCTTTATTCCCTTATCAAAATTATGAAATGCTATGGTTCCATAGAACTCCAATGAGCTTTCTTGGAATGAAATATATATATATATATATATATATATATATATATATATATATATATATACACACACACACACACACACACACACACACACGCACCCACACACACACACACACACACACACACTCCCAGCAACCAAACAAAATTAAAACGAAGACATTTGGCTTGAAACATAATAGAACTTTTAAAGCATCTCACTGGCCACTAGAGAAAGCTTTCCCTCTTCATTATGGCTGAATAATTTTTTTTGGCGCTAGTCACAACAAGAAAGGTGTAATATATGTATTTGGACTCATGAAGTTATTAGCAATTAGTCTGCATATCTTGTGCATGCAGTGAAGGCCGCTAACAATGTGTAATCTGACAGACAAATGACTTAGTAATACAGCATACTCTTGGGAGATGAACAGCTCTAAAGAGACACGCATTCCTGACAGATAGACGGACGGATAGACAAGCAGGCAGGCAGGCAAGCAAGCAAGCATGCAACAGTGAAAGGGGAGAACCACTCCGGCTTGACAAACGAACAAAACGCTGAGGGGAAGCGAAACACGGGACAAATGAACAAATGGCTGCTGGAGACAATATGTCGGGTGATGATGATGCTCGTGGAGGTGGAGAAGGAAAAAGAAGAGGTGGAGGAGGAGGAGGAGAAAGACGAAGAGGAAGAGGAGAAGGAAGAGGAGCAGTAGAAGGAAGAGGACGAGGATGAACAGGAGGGAAAGGATGATCAAGTGGATGAGGAAGAAAAGGAATTTGAGGATGAACAGGAGGATGAAGATGAACAAGAAGAGGACAATGAACAAGAGAAGGAGCAGGAGGAAGAGGAAAGGGAGGAGGAAGAATACGATATTCTGAGGCAGTAAGACCACTGTTGCGAGATGAGAGAGCGTGCAAGGTGATGTTGAAGAGGCGAGTTCGCGACGGGAGAGACGAAGGAGACGAAGATTGGAGCCCCTCGCGCGCCCGAGTTGCAGCCGTTAATAACGGTCCCCGCGTATGCATAGAAACCGTTAATAACGGTTCCCTCCCGCGTAACGGTCTGTTATGTGGCGTTGGACAGATGAATGGTGGCATCCGCTGCAGCCAGATGAGATGGATTAGTTGTGCGTCGTGGGACTGGTTTGGGAAGGGCGGTGGTTGTGTTGGTGGTGGTTGTGTTGGTGGTGGTTGTGGTAATGGTGGCAGTGATGGTGGTGGTTGTGGTAGTGGTGGTGGTTGTGGTTGTGATGATGTTGCGAAACTGTATGACGGAGTAGTGATCACATTAAAAAATGTACTGATATTGGTAATGGTGTTGGTACTGTTGATGCTGGTGGTAGTCGTGATGGAGGTAGAGGTAATATATATGTAGTGGAGGTGGTGGTGATAGAGGTGCTGGTGATGGTGATTATGGTGTGGTGATGGTGGTAGTGGAGATGAGAATGCTGGGGAGGGTGGAGATCCTGGTGATAGTGGTGGACATGGTGTTGGCGGACGTGGTGTTGTTGGTGGTGGATGTGGTGGTAATAATGGTTGAATAAAGAATAAATATATGAATAAGAATTGTAGATACTGACTAGAAAATAGATTGAATAAAATAAACCTAAACACTTTCTAAATTAAATGAGTATTTTTGTCATACAACAATGAACTCCATTCATGATTACTCTTTGATTTCTATTGAGCAAACGTCACCTTCACAACTAAACGTTTAATACGTTTTCATACACGAGGTTTCCAAAATACCCATACAAAATGGTATACAATTGATTAAATAATTGAGCACAAGGATTTTCAAAACTATCGTACATGAAAGTTTTCGAAATTAAGAAAGGACTCATTAAGGATGTGAACGGTTTTGGAGTTGATGATTGTGACGTCATTGAATTGTTTATTGCGACCTCACTAAAGACCTGATTTGACATCAATTTCCTGATTGTGGCGTGAAGATGTTTTTAGCAGGACTTGAGCACAATCACTTTTGAACTTTACTTGAGAGTCCTTTTCCCAGCTGGATGATAGAGTCTGATGTTAATTAGAACAAACACTACATAAACAGGGTAAAACATATTATTCTTAGCTTCCGAACCAGTTATGAACCAAAAGGTTTCTTGTCGGTATGCTCCTCCTTTGTACCTTTGTATGTTTGACCCGGCTACCTCCCGAAAAGAGGGAGAAATATTTTTTGTATTATGTTGAAGTCATTGGCAATAAAATAGTCACTGATGAATAAATAATAATAAACAATAATAGCATGGTAATAGATAATCATAACAATAAATAAATATAAATAGATGAATAAATAGCCAATGAAATATATGCAAGACCTTGGATGATGTTACACGCAGATGTAATTAACACGGACCTGCTACTGTCTATACGGTTACACGCTCGAAACCTTATTGGTTCCGCGTGGAGCGTCACTAACATGTCCACAAGGGGGGAGACGGGTCTATTAGTGTTTTGTAAATTGGAAAATAGGCTACTGTAATTACTTATGCTTCATTTCTTTCGTGCAGACATCGCTTATGCGATATATATATATATATATATATATATATATATATATATATATATATATATATATATATATGTATATATTTATTATATATATACATATATATATATACATATATACATACATATGTATGCATACATGTGTGGGTGTATTAACTTAATTATGATACACAAAAAGAAAATTTACTTGTGGGACCCAATTATTTTTTTCTCCAGTTATTAAAATTGGTATTGAAATCGTTCATGAATGAATCTTGGGTTGCATTAGCTTCAAAGTTATCTCAACTGATGTATTTATATGAAGAGAAGTACAGTATTTCCTGAGATTATTATCTTTTTAACTTGCCATCACCTCATGACTTTTCGTTCCATGATACTAAACATTTTATCAGTTTTGTCGATTTCCTTTAATGTCCTGAATACTATTTTGAAGTCACCTTCTACTCTTCACTCTTCGAATGATAGTAGGCCGACTGTTTTTAATCACTATTCGGACATTTCATCAACAAAACTATGAATTAGTTTAGCCACTGCTGTTTGCATCATCTCCACCTTCTGCACACTACGCAGCTGATGTGTATTTCAGTCTTGGGTGGATCTATGTTTAGATATATATTTTTTTATCTTATTATCCCGTCGCACATGTAGTGAAGAACTTCTTTAATATTTCACAATAGTCTGTACATTTCACCGACAATTTAACTGGTATGTTTGTCATATGATATTTGTATTTGATCAAGTCAAACATTCCCATTGGGTAATTCTTTGATAGTCTTTTTGACCTTTTGCTCACTTTCAATATTTTGCTTATTTTGAGGAGGTGGGGAGGAGACATTAATGTTAATTTTCTATTATCGGTTCCATTCATTTTATTGCCAAGATCTTGTTACATTTTGCTGTCTTTGTATCACCTGCAACATGACCGACTTTTATTGGACTCTTTTGTTCACTTCTGTACTTCCTGATATTTAATCCTTCACTATTGCTGCCATGTAATTTCAGCAAACCCTTTATTCATTTAAGGAGATTACTTGTAAGTTCATTGATATTTTAACTATACCATAAAAGACTATTCTGAGGTGTTTTAAGGAATGCCTTCTTTGGATCAATATACACGTAGTCCAGCCAACCCTCAGGTTCAGTATATCAACCACTGTCGAGCGATGCACATAATCAAAGGATTACAAAGGAATACAAAGGCGGAGCATGCCGACAGGAGACCGTTTGGTCCATATCTAGGTCGGATGCAAAAATAATAATAATAATGATAAAAAAAAATTATAATAATGTAAATAATAATTAGAATACACAAATAAATGCTTAGGTATAGTTAAAAAATAAACAAACAGGTAAATAGTAAATAATGATAAATTGACATGGAACTAATAATAAATGAGAATCAAGCTTATAATGATAAACAAACGGACAAATTATATCAAAACAAATAAACAAATGATATGAAATAAATGATAGTCATTACAGCATCTTCCTTAGGTGTTTATCTAAATGATTCTTAAAGCTTCGAACTGAACTACATTGCACTGCCTCTGCAGGAAGTTTATTTCATTCATTACTACACGGTTGACGTAGTTGTTTCTACCCACTTCCAATTTAAATCTATATCCGGACAGTTTAAGACCATTTTTTCCTGTCTGATTCTCATTCAGTGTGAACATTTTGTCACTTTTGATGTTGTCAATTCCATTTAGAATCTTAAAGACCTGTGTCAGGTCACTCCTGAGTCTACGCTTTTTTAGGGAAAACAGATTCATATGTTTTAGTCGATTTTCGTATGATTTATATTTGATATTTGGAATCAGTTTTGTGGCTCACCATTGTACTTTTTCCAACCTGTCAATGTCTTTAATGAGATTCGGTGACCATAAGAAAACAGCATATTCCAAAAGTGGACGAACAAACGATTTATATAGCTGGTTAATTAGAGATGGACTTTTGAAGTCAAAAGATCGCGCAATCAGTCCTAGGATCTTATTTGCTTTCTTAGAGGCTGAAATACACTGCCTGGATGATTTGAGGTCGTTGCTGATAATAACGCTGATATCCTTTTCACTATCCACTTTTGTTAACGAATTTCCAAATAACTGGTAATCGTACTTACTGTCATTTTACCTATGTGCATTACCTTGCATTTACTTGTGTTAAATTTCATTAGCCACTTTTCAGACCATTGCTGTAATTCATCTAAATCTTCTTGAATATCTAATTGGTTTAAGTGATCATTTGCCACTCCGCACAATTTTGTATCATTAGCAAATTTGGAAACAGTAGATTTTAGTCCATGGTCTATATCATTTATATATACTATGAATAGAAGTGGCCCAAGAAGGGAACACTTATAACATTT
>NC_134784.1:81401044-81406044 GCF_046742065.1 Oratosquilla oratoria | reverse complement strand
GAGACATGATTAAAAGTGAGAGAACAGATCAAAGGTAGTAAAAAGAGGAAAGAGAAGAGAAATGGGCGTAAATGGGGAAGTAAAGGGAAGGGAGAAAAGAGAGGAAAGAGAAGAGAAATGAGCTTAGGGGAGCAGAGGAAAGGGAGAAAAGAGAGGAAATAGAAGAGACATGAGCAAAAGTGGGAGAACAGATCAAAGGTAGAAAAAAAGAGGAAAGAGAAGAGAAATAAAAGGGATTTGGGGACCAGAGCAAAGAAAGAAACGAGAGCAAAAAGAGGAAAAATGAGTGAAAATGGAGGACTAAGGCAAAGGAAAAAAAAAAAAAGAGGAAAGGGAGGAGAAATGAGCGTAAATGGGAAGACCAGAGGAAAGGAAGAAAAGAGAGGAAAGAGGAAGAGCGGGAGAGGAAGGAGAAAAAAGAAGAGGATGATTAGATAAGAAGATTTTTTTTTTTTTTTTTTTTTTACAAGGATCGTTAACCTTTTGCAGGCCATAACCAGCGGTTCTGTTGTAGTGAACAATATCAAAACGAAGAAGAGTAGAGTCATAAATGTGGTAGAGATTGAAAGAGAGTAGCTAAACGGAAGGAGTCTGTCATAAAATGATGCTCCGTGACTCTGGTCCGTAAGGGACGGTACTAAAGTCCATAAGACATTGCTCACATCAAACTTATGCAATCAGTATCCTGTAAGGTGTAAGTCGATTTAGCAAAGGAGGGAAGGGAAGCTGGAAGGATAGAGGAAGGGAAGGAAGAAGAGAGAGAGAGAGAGGAAGTTAGTGAAGGACAGAGAGGCAGGAAGGGAGGGGAGGAGTGTGTGAGAGAGAGAGAAAGAGCGAATGGGGCAATAGAAAGAAAGAAAGAGATAGGTAGATAGAGAGAAGGAAAGAGATATCCGATAAAGAAAGAAAGAGTAGATAGCAAATAAGAACGAGAAGAGAAGAGAGAAGGAAAGAAAGAGGAGAGAGAAGGAAGAGAGTGTGTGTGAGAGAGAGAGAGAGAGAACGGGGAAACTGAGAGGTGAAAAGAGACAAAGAGGAGGAGAAGAAATAAAATGGGGGAACAACAAGAGAGAAGGAAGAAGAAGTAGGGAAAAGAGAGAAGGAGAAAAAGAGGAATAAACCAGGGAATAATAGGAGACAAGGGCCCAATGGCCGAGAAAGGGGAAGCAAATGAAGAGAAATACACGAAAGGAAAAGAAGAGAGTAGAAAGAGAGAAGGAAAAGAGGAAGAGAGGGGTTGAAATATAGTTAGAAAATAAGGAGAGTGGAGACAAAGATAAGGTTTGTTAGATGGGGAAACGAGAAATTTATTGGATCTTTTAATGACGTTAGTACGTCTGAGAAACCTGTCTATGAAGAATGTCGGAATTAAGATTGGACGAAATGCTTTCAGAGTCGGAAACAATCAGCACAGAGCTGAGAAAACATGAATAATGAATAAGTTTGTATTAAATACGAATTAGAAGGAATGACATAGGGAAGGAAAGATGAGGAGAAAGACGTAAAGGAGGAAGAGGTGTAGGAGGAGAAGGAGGTGGAATAGGAGGAGGAGGAGGAGGAGGAGGAGGAGGAGGAGAAGGGGTAGAAGGAGAGCGTATAGCGGGAGAAGACAAAATGGTGGAGAAACAGGAGCATGGAAGAGAGAGAGAAGGTGATGGAGAAAGGAAGGGGAGAGAGAGGAAATTAGTAGATGCAATCACAGAAAGAGAATGCGATAGAGGGGAGATGAAGAAAGCAAAGAGTAATAAAGAGGAAATAAGGAGAAAGAAGGAGAGAGGGATAAAATAAGATAAGAACCCAGAGAGCATAAGGAGTGACACAGAGAAGATAAAGGAAGGAAATGGAGTAATAAAGGATGCGGAAAGAGTAAGATAAGCGAAGAGAGTAAATGACACAGAAAAAGAGGACGTGAATGATAAAGAAAAGAGAGGAAAAAAAGAGGGAGAAGGAAATAATGTTATCAAATGTGTCTGCAGGTTGATAATAGAGATAAGAGAAAGAAGAGGAAATGTCAACGAAACAAGAGATACTGGATGGAAAAAGAAGAGAGAATGGGAAAAAAAGTTAAGGAGAGGAGAGAAGGGGAGTGGGAGGGAGAGTGGAGGGTGGAGAGAGGAGAGGAAAGCAGCCAATTTCAACGAAAGAGAGAGTGAGAGAGAGAGGGAGAGAGAGAGGGAGAGAGAGAGAGAGAGAGAGAGAGAGAGAGAGAGAGAGAGAGAGAGAGAGAGAGAGGGGGGGGGGGGGGGGGAGGTAGAGGGAGAGGGAGAGAAAGAATAAAGTATACCCGCCAATCTTCGTGGGAGGAATAAAATCGATTGATGAAAGCCAATATAAAGACAATTCATCAAGAGGTTCGCAAAATGCTTAATTTTGTCAAATAAAATCGCCTGGCGGCAGATAGAAGAAAAAAGACAAAAGAGAGGGTCACAAGAGAAGTGACAAGACAGCACAGGAACGCTCATACTTTTGCTGTAAACGTTTTCATTGGAGGGACGGAGGGGAAGAAAACGTTTGATACATGTTGACCTAATGCATTCATTTATGTACAGGGACGTTCCCACAGCCAGCTGTCCTCGAACGTTTGCATATAAACGTCTCTTCTAGGAACGTCTCTCTACAAAAGGTCTCTCAGTGAACGTGTGCAGATGGGTAATGACTTTATGTATATGCATGGTCATACGCCAAGGGAAAGGCAAGTTAGTTACATGGAAGAATACTAAATCATACACAGTGTGATTTACGCTCACATTCTCCCTTACCCCCCTCTCCCCCTCCCCCTCTCCCCTCCCCCTCTCCCCCTCTCCCCCTTCCCCTCCCCCTCCTCTCACCCTCTCGTGCCTCGCACCGCCGCACCCCCTCTTCAATCTCCTCTGACCCTTTAGAAAATGAAGAGAATGTGTCAGCCGGTCTTCTGATGCGGTGGAAACGAGTCGTTGTATTCTTATTTGTGTTTATTAATTCATTTTCTTTTGTTTATTTGGTTGCTTAGCATTTTATTTAATTTATTCGTTTATTTATCTATTATCTAATTATTTAATTCATTTAGTTATTCATTTTTTCATTCGTCTATCTATTTTCTTTGAGTATTTCTCTGAATTTGTTTACATTCTTTGTAATCTCTGGAGTTAATCGGAATATTTAAAGATATTGTATCTTCGAACAATACGTTTGTTTTAGTATCGGATATATTCCCTCTGTGTATTTGTCATCATAATATTCCTTGAATTTGACCTCATTGTAACAAATTCCGTGATATTAAGAGGTGTCTTGGATATTACAGATGTGTTGCGTTGTTCCGTCTCTCTCTCTCTCTCTCTCTCTCTCTCTCTCTCTCTCTCTCTCTCTCTCTCTCTCTCTCTCTCTCTCTCTCTCTCTCTCTCTCTCTCTCTCTCTCTCTCTCTCTCTCTCTCTCTCTCTCTCTCTCTCTCTCTCTCTCTCTCTCTCTCTCTCTCTCTCTCTCTCTCTCTCTCTCTCTCTCTCTCTCTCTCTCTCTCTCTCTCTCTCTCTCTCTCTCTCTCTCTCTCGCTCTCTCTCTCTCTCTCCCTCTCTCTCTCTCTCTCTCTCTCATTTAGTTCCTCTTCGTTCTTCTTATGGCAAATCTCACAGCGCGAACAGTCTGACCAAATCGAGGACAAGGTGGATCCCACCTCAAGTGAATTGATTGGAAATTAATTCGAGTCTTCTCCAAGGTGAGAATTTTGGGAGTGTGTATGTAGACCGAATGTTTCGTTTCGTGAAAAAAGGGGTGGAGGGAGGGAGGCTTAGGTTATTGACGATGTCCAAAGCCAAAGATCGAGCCGGTGGAAGTATGGCCCTTTATCCATCCACTCATCAACATCCCCGTCTCTCCTCAACAAACCATTCATTCTAGGGACCTTTAATCAATTTGCTTTCATCTTGTGATTTATAGTGATTTTAAGATATTGTGTGTCCATCACATACACAAACACACACAAACATACACACAAACACACACACATACGCGCGCACACACACACACACACACACACACACACACACACACACACACACACACACACACACACACACACACACACACACACACACACACACACACACACACACACACACACACACACACACACACACACACACACACACACACCAAGAGATGTACGTATACTAACCCCCGTTTGTACATCTGATTGCCATTTTCAGTCTCGGGACGTCTTATGGATTGGTCACTTTCATCGGACCATTTCTGTTCGTTGCCATGAATTTCCATTATATAAGTGCTGGAAAAGCAAAGCTATAACAACAACAACTATCCTCATATATAATTTCGTGGACCACCTATCCCTGAAATAAAATCGCCCGAGATCAAATAATTAAAATGACTATGCTTCATCCCTTTAACCCATTAAATCGTATAGCCTAATGATGTTGACTGTATGGCGTCAGACCTGTCCATTTATATATATATATTTATATATATACATATATATATATATATATTTTATAAATTTATATATATATTTATATTTATATATATATGCATATATATATTTGTATATATACATATATATACATATAAATATATATATATATACATATATAAGATTGAAGGTGAAAGAAGTAGACGAGGAGTAATGGGAGAATTTCACACCTTAGCGTTTCGACCCGCAGGGTCTTGATCACAAAGCTGTGATATAGATCTTAGTTCTCTTTGAAATCACCATCACATCTAATTCAAATTATATCTTTGTCTCTTGAACCCCACCCCCACCCCCACACCAGAAGCTGAATGTCCCTGGCTTGCGTCCCTAGAGTCTGAGCCCCGCGGATCCAATACGCTCTGCCCTTATAATAACCTCCATTCGCTCTACGCCAGCATTTTTCCTGCCTTTCTAAGAAAAGCTCCCCTCGACCTCCCCTTTCTCTCTTCCTCTCCCTCCTTCTCACGTTCCTCTCCTCTTCCTCTCCCTCTTCCTCTCCCTTCCTCCTTCCTCCAATATCACTCCCTCCTCTTCATTACTCAT
>NC_134784.1:81393544-81398544 GCF_046742065.1 Oratosquilla oratoria | reverse complement strand
TCTCTTCCTAGTCCTCTCATCTGCTTCCTTCTCTCCTTCATCCTCTTCTTCCTCATCCTCTTCCTACTTCTCTTCCTCCCTCTCCTTCTCCTCCTCTTCCTTCTTCTCCTCCTCCTCCTACTTCTCTTCATCTTCTCTTCATCTCCCTTTTCCTCTCACACTTTCCTCCTGCTCCTGCTCTTCCTCCTCTTTTTCTCATTTCTCCTCCTCCCCCTACTTCCCCTACTCTTTCTCATATCCTCTTTATCGTCCTCTCCTCCACTTCCTCCTCCTCTTCCTCTTCCTCCTCCTCTTCCTACTCCTCCTGGTACTCTACCTCCTTCTGGTGTTATTACACGCGAGCCACCTATCTTCTCGTCGTCGTCGCCGTCGGATCATATTTCAATCTGTCAGAACTTGGTCCGAATCCCATCACATCCCATCAAGATTTTTTTATTCTCTCGCGTAGACAGACTGTCCTGATCACTGCCAGAGTGGTGAAGAAAATGGGATATTATATATCGGGAAAAAAAAATACCTAGAAGCACCTAAGGGTCAGATTTTTAGAAATAGACAGATTCTAGTAAGAGGAGGTATAGCTTACTATTACTTTAACAATAGTAGAATTTTTAGACTGGTGTAGATTTGTAGTTATAATCTACATTGGTTGTTGGTGAGACAAACGAGGAGAAAGTCCGTTCGTTTTAATATCTTCGCCTTCTCTCTATATTATAATTGAACAACCTCCAAGCAAAAATCGAAGGGGGTTATCAAATTCTATTTACACTGTACAAGTTGGCTGTTGACATAATACTACATTATTTTCTCCTATATCTACAATGTACAATGCATGGACTGAGTCTGGGCACTCACTATCCATGCATGCAATATCTACATAAAATTTACACAATATAGATAACATAAAAGAAAAATGTGTTGGCGCTACGCTGATAAAGAAAATTGTGTTGACATGTGTTGATCTGGAGGCTGGCAATGTTGATCGGAGACGCCTCTATTGTTTTGCCAGATGTTTGGGCACGGTCCGAAGCGCCTGGCTCCTCTGGTCACGGTCAGGTCTGATGACAATGGAGGGTTACTTGGGAGTCAGGTCCGAGCACAATGGAGGATCCCTTGAAAGTTGTTTGAAGACGTCGGAGTTCTATCTCACACCACATGCGTGCGTGCACGTTAGACATCTAAAGAATTGACTTTTGTCTTCAATCATTTTGCAACACAGGCAAAGATTTACCAGAAAAGTGAAATCATACCAATATTTGGACCAGTTGTAGAATTTCCGCCCCACATAGTTCAACTTTAGAATCTCCACCCCAACTAGCATAGGTTATGTTTGGTTATGTTAGGTTAGATTAGGTTAGGTTTGATTAGGTTAGATAATGTATCACGAGTTATGATCAACTGTAGAAAGTCCACCTCAACAACACTCAAATGTATATTCTCCACCCCAAGCACGTATGTGCATGTGTGTGTGGGGGGGGGGGGCGGATTCTGCAATTGATCCTAATAATTTTGCTATCTACAAGTATATTGCGTCATGGAAATAAAACATAATTGAATTATAGGAAATTGCCACCAAGTATGGAAGTAGTTAATAGAAAATATAATGGATGGGGTGAGAATCTTGATAAAAAAAAAACGTATGATAACAAAGAAAATGTTCAGATAATAACATCGCCGAAATATGAAAATCACTTATCTGAATAGCAATGTTGGTAAAGAAATTATCTGCTAGATTGAAAAATTGTCTGTATTTTATTTATCTATTTGTTTTTATTCGTGTATATATATTTTCGCCGTGAGTGGACGGGGCTCACCGCGAGTGGCCGGGACTTGCTGCGAGTGGCCGGGACTTGCTGCGAGTGGCCGCAAATCGCCGTGAGTGGCCACGACTCACCGCGAGCGGCTGCGATTCGCCGCGAGTGGCCGCGGGTCACCGCGATTCACCCTGAATTGCCGCAAGTCGTCACGAGTGGCCGCCATTCACCGCTGCGGTTGCCGTGTCCAACAGGTAATACTTTTCAACAGGTAATGGACTTCAACAGGTTGTAATTTGCACTAAATATCAAATGACAGAAAGGGACCAATGCATAAGTTATCAAACCGTAACTGTGGCATAGAATACTAAAATTTGTGTCTTTTCTTTGAAACAGTCATATGTCAAAAATCTTGCTCAAGAATTTCGAGAAACACGAAGATCTGATTTTGATAAGGGTTGTCTGCCTATGAATAATCTGTAAGAATTTTTCCATGGTGTGATAGTGGGAAACAGCAAGAAATTTTAGAAAATGGATTTGTTTATTTATTCATTTATTTGTTTGTTTATTTTAATAATAAAACACCTGATCAACATATTTTATTATATCTACACACACACACACACACACACACACACACACACACACACACACACACACACACACACACACACACACACACACACACACACACACACACACACACACACACTTTTTGGTTTTTATTCTGGATAAGTTCGATTAATTTTATTCAGAAGTGAGACCCTAGGAAAGTAAGTGACCGACCCTTATTATTAGATAGTATCCCCTGAATTTGACAAGGACAAATACTAGCAAATGCGCCATGGCTCTCTAGGTCTTAGAACTTAATCTTAATCACCACCATTCTTCTACCACGCATTGGGAAGTGAAAAACCCCTGGTAGGACAAGCCCTGTTATTTTCTTGTTTACTTATCTATTCATTTTTTATTTATCTATTTATTTATTTATTTATTTATTATTATTGTTTTTTAATTCTTATTTTATTTTATTTATTTATTTATTTTTTTTTTTTTTGCCTATCTTGGCCAGGAATCGAACTCATAACCACATGCTCATGAGCCCGACACTGTATCCACTGGGCTACCGCGCGGCCTGAATTCAACCAGATCAAACACTGAAAAATGTTCCACTACTTTCTAAGTTTTATAACTTTCTATTAAGATCCAATAAACAAGTAACCCTCTACATTATTTCTAGTAACTGCCAGACACTTTTAGTCTGTTTATCAAAGACCCTTGTATGAATTCAGCGTTAGAGAGAGAAAAGGAAGAAAGAGTAAACACGAAGAAGAAAAGGTAAAAGGAGTGTAATGATAAAAAGGAGAGGCCTAGTAAACAAAGTAAACAAAGATTAAATTGACACAATAAATACAGACGTGATCGGAAAGAATCCTTGAAATTTATCTAAGTCTTGAATTCTTAGATTTTCAGTTTCTTAAACTCTGATATCATCTTAATAAAATCACCCGGCGTCAGCTCAAAGAAATTATATAAACAAATGAATATGTTAATGCCAAAACCTGCCTTCTGCTGAATTAAGTCAACTTGCGATAGTGAGAAATAATAATAATAATGTTTGGTACTATGACTCTGTGGATGTGGGTGGTACTTCCTGTTGTTCTGATGATGGTGGTAGGAAAGCTACAAGAAGATGGTAGGAAAAGCAAATAAGGCAAATTAGATAGAAAGAAAGGTGTATGAACAGTTAGAATACGAGAGAGAGAGAGAGAGAGAGAGAGAGAGAGAGAGAGAGAGAGAGAGAGAGGGGGGAGAGAGAGAGAGAGAGAGAGAGAGAGAGAGAGAGAGAGAGAGAGAGAGAGAGAGAGAGAGAGAGAGAGAGAGAGAGTAAGAGATAGAGAGAGAGAGAGAGACAGAGAGAGGAGGAACGTAGTCAGTTAGGAGAGAGTAAGAGGGAAGGAGGGAAGGAAGGTTAGAATGGAAGAAGTCTGGAACCCATAGTATGGAGACAAAGAAGATAACACAGAAAATGGATCAGGAGAGGAGGCGCACGGGAAAAAGAAAACGGAGGAGAAAGAATGGGTTTGAAATAAATCATACGAAGAGGATACAAAAACAGAGCGAGAAAGGAAATCATAGAGGAAGAGGTGGGGGGATAGGGAGAAAAAGAAAGAGGAGGGAGGGGAGGGAAGGGAGGGAAGGGGGGAGGGAGAGAGTGCAGGGGAGGTATCATAGGAGAAGGAAAGAGAAAGAAGAAAGGAAATCATAGAGGAAGAGGTGGCGGGATAGGGAGAAAAAGAAAGAGGAGGGAGGGAGGTGAGGGAGGAGAGGGAGGGAGAGAGTGCAGGGGAGGTATCGTAGGAGAAAGAAAGAGAAAGAAGAGAGAAAGAGAGAAAGGGATGGTGATAGAGAGGAAGAAAGAGAGAGGGAGAAGGGGAGAAAAGTAAGGGAGAGAGAGAACGAGAGATATATAGATAGATAGGTAGGTATATAGATAGATAGATAGGTAGATTGATAGATAAATAGATTGATAGATAGATAGATAGATAGATAGATAGATAGATAGATAGATAGATAGATAGATAGATAGAGAGAGAGAGAGAGAGAGAGAGAGAGAGAGAGAGAGAGAGCGAGAGAGAGAGATACGTTGAGTAGAAACAAGGGGAATAGTAAATAAAAAAGTACAACTATAAAATCATATAACAAGAAAGCTAGCTAGAGGAGTAAAAGAAAGAAATAACACGTGAAAAAGAAAATTCAGATAAAAACGTTTTTACAAGACATAATAAAAGAAGACAATTAATTGAAGAAGAGTTTCGAACATGAATAACGAGAAGGTTATAAAAATGAATAAATAAACAAATAAATGAGTAATTAAGTGATAAATAAGTAGAAAAAATGAATAAGTAAAATACAGTGATGGCTCATTTTCTAATAAAAGGAAAAAAAACTCACTTATGAATAAAATCATCTGGTGACATAAGCAGTTATATCGTCAAAAAGACAAGATCACAGTGCCACAGGTTAAAGAAAGGAAAGGACATAAAGAAGTAATATATATCTTATATATATATACATATATATATATATATATATATATATATATGTATATATATGATAAATAAGAAAGAAATGAGAAAGACTGAGTGAATTACCCAAGAAACGAGAAGAAAATAAAACAAAAGAAAACGAAAAGAAATAAAAGAAAATATGGAGTGGAAGGAAAGAAAGAAAACAGAATCGAAAAAG
>NC_134784.1:81373544-81376044 GCF_046742065.1 Oratosquilla oratoria | reverse complement strand
AATGTTTATGACCTAAGAATACTCGAAAAAAAGGTAATTGGAATCATGTCGGCCGTGCTTATTTCCCGACTCGTTTGGGAACACAGACAAATAAACAAGTAAACAGAGTTAGCGAGCGAAGAAAAAATGGAGTAACAGAAAAAAAAAGGAAAAGTAAAGAAAAAAGGCGGACTCCAATGCGACCGTGAATTGGTTTTGGATATTCAGTGTAGTGCGACATATTGATAAATTAAGATGTATATGCAGGCATAGGCACCTGGGCGTGAGCTTGCACACACACGCACACACACACACACACATACACACACACACACACACACACACACACACACACACACACACACACACACACACACACACACACACACACACACACACACATACACACACACACACACGCACACACACACACACACACACACACACACACACACACACACACACACACACACACACACACACACACACACACACACACACACACACAGACTACGGAGACTAAGGATTTACAGGCTTACGACGAGATTGGTCCATAGAGATATTTTCGTGGACAAGGGAGATAACGAGTACAAGGCGACAACGGTACTTCAGGATGAGAACACTTACGAAATAGCACGCGTAAATCCTACTGCTATGTTTCAGAGGAAAGTGGAGGGTGACTTAAAGAATTTAAATGAGGCAAAGTTAATTACAGAATGGGAATGGTCCAGGATGAGACCGGGAGACTCTATGATTCCCAAGTTTTTGAACTCCCTGAGGTACATAAAGAGGAAGTACCCATAAGACCCATTATTGCTTTCAGAGGCTCGCCTCACTTCAATTTGACAAGTTATTTGGCTAAACGTCTGAGGCCACTGATGGAAAGCCCAAAGAGGATGCTCAATAACTCGGCTGACTTCGTGAGGAGATTTAGAGGGATTAACATGGAAGAAGATGATTGCATGGTGTCTTTGGCGTTAAAGCGATGTTTACGTCTTTTCCATAGGATCTGTTAATGCAGGTTGCTATGTCCACGGTGGAGAGCAATCGAGAATTCCTAGAAAAGGAAAAACTGACGGCAAATGAGTTTATGGGACTAGTCAATTTGTGTCTGGACTCAATCTTTTTCAAGTTCAGAGATAAGATGTCCCATCAAAAGGTAGGTACATCCATGGGCTCTCCGATTTTTGCGGTTTTGGGGGAAATTATGCAACGCTACTAGGAGGAGGTGTTTAATGATGCGCCACCTTCGTTAAAATGATGGGTACGTTACGCGGATGACGTATTTGTCATTATAAAAAAAGGTGAGGTGTAACTTTTCTTCGGTCACTTGAATGGGAAGAATGAGGTAATTCAATTTGAAATGGAGAAAGATTGTCATTCCTGGATGTCATGGTGAAGAGAAACGGTGCCACGTTTTCAACAGGTATTTACAGGAAGGGCACCCGCACAGATCGGCTGCTAGATTAAAACAGTTGTAATCCGGTCGCAGACAAAAGAGGTGTGGCCAAGACTATGGTCTAGGCCAGAAAAAGTTAGACCTATGGATGCTAGCAGGAAGGAGGAGAGGAGCCACCTTAATAAGGTATTCAGGGACAACGGTTATCCGAATTCGATGGTGAGAAGGAGGGCGACGCAATAACTGCATGTTAAGGTAGGTGATAGTCGACGAGATCCACCGCGGGTTACTATTCCTTATGTGAAAAGGGCGTCTGTGGTGGCGGCCAGATTGCCGAGGAAACATGGTGTAGAAGTTGTACATAAACCCAGAAACACGCTGCATGGAGTTCTGATCAAAGTGAAAGACAAAGAGAGCCAAGCAGACCGGATAGGGGTGGTGTGCGATGTTAAGTTTAAGGACTGTGAGACCCATTATGTTGGGGAAACTGGAAAGAAACTGGCGATCAGGTTGCACAAGCACCAGAGGGCTGTCGGTAGGAGGGACATGAGTTCAAACATTCTAAGGCACTGCGAGGATAGACGTCATGAGATGGATTGGCAGAATGCAGAAGTTAAGTACAAAGGAAATGGAAAAAGTGTCAGGTTATTCCTAGAAGCATGAACTAGTGATAAGAATAGCGTTAACAGGTGCATCACTTTGAACCCGATCTACAATGGAGCCAAGGATGGGCTGAAAAGGATACACTCATCACGACACTAGTTTGTTTTTTGGTCTGTGTTTTTATCCATTTTTATTTCTATTTGAGTTAGTTAACGATGTGGTTTATCTTTTCTTGCTTTTGTGGGATTGTGTCCTTTCGCTTTGTGTTTATTTCTTTGATATGTTGTAAATACCAGATTTAATCAGTGAATGTTTCGCAGAACATTCTGGCGTGTGAACAGTCGGCCCATCTGTGTGTGTGTGTGTGTGTGTGTGTGTGTGTGTGTGTGTGTGTGTGTGTGTGTGTGTGTGTGTGTGTGTGTGTGTGTGTGTGTGTGTGTGTGTGTGTGTGTGTGTGTGTGTGTGTGTGTGTGTGTGTGTGTGTGTGTGTGTGTGTGTGTGTGTGTGTGTGTGTGTGTG
>NC_134784.1:81366044-81368544 GCF_046742065.1 Oratosquilla oratoria | reverse complement strand
CACACACACACACACACACACACACATTCACACATTCACACACACACACACACACACACACACACACACACACACACACACACACACACACACACACACACACACACACACAAACACACACACACACACACACACACGCACACACACACACATACACACATACACGCACACACGCACACACGCGCGCACACACACACACACACAAACACACACACTTATGTATATATATATATATATATATATATTTACATATGAATATATATGTGTATATATATGTACATATATATACATATATATACTATATTATATATATATATATACATATATATATACATATATATATACATATATATATTTATACATGTACATATGTATGTATATATATGTACATATTTCACAAGACAAAAATGTAGTAGCACATTTAGTAAAATGTTTTAAATTACCCACTGTCGGAGAAACAAAGGAAACAGACGAACTGTATATTCCGACCACTACTGTGGTCCTCTTCAGCAGATATATACTAGGTAAGATGTACAAGAATATATACAGTGAGAGAGGTACAAAGTGGGAACAAGGGGAGGTGGCTCAAGTCACATGTCCGCCCCACCTCGGACATGTGACTTGAGGCACCTCCCTTTGTTCCCACTTTGTACCTTTCTCACTGTATATATTCTTGTACATCTTTCCTTGTATCTATCTGTTGAAGAGGACCACAGTAGTGGTCGAAATATACAGTTCGTCTGTTTCCTTTGCTTTGTTTCTCCGACAGTGGGTAATTTAAAACATATGTACATATTATATATATATATATATATATATATATATATATATATATGTATATATACATTGTCATAGTCACTTGGCACCACCATCATATTCTGTCAACCCCGAAACCACGACTATTTGAAGGCCCCCGAAAACGACCTATAAACCCTCATCCATGTCACCGACTTGTTAGTAGCTTCAATGGCTTGTTGGTTCGGACCTGTTTTCGAGCCGGACTCGAAGCTGACAGTGAACCGCTGACGAGGTCCACGTCAAAGCTGCGCCCACTCCACCCACTACTTAAAGGCGGCCACCAACTTCGGAGACACACTCGACAGTTCTAGACCTGTGGCTTCCCAAGGTCTCAAGGCGCTCGCGTTGACTCGTTCCCGTCCTTCTACTTGCTGCTCCAACACCGGCCTTCCGAGGACAAGCCTCGTTCGGTCCACAACTAAACTGAGTATAGCCAACCCTTGTTCCGTAGAAGTGGAATCCCCCCCTCCCATTTTCTAATCTATCTTTACATGTATTTTTGTGACTGGGAACATTTCACTTCTGTTTGAATTGTTTATTATAAGTTTCTTGTTTCATTTTATTATCATTATTATTTTTTTATAATATGTCTGATGTCATCCTTTGGGATATATTTATTTGTATTGGTGATGGTACATATTAAATGTTTCGTGTTATTAGACTTCTCGACTAGCCTCACGTGTGTAAAATTTAACCGAGAGCCACTACGTCAACGAACGTAATTTGCTACGGCTGCATCCTGCCTTCGTAAACAATCGGTTTCAACCCCGTATAGACCTGGCCACTGTTCCGAGTCCTGAAGTAGTTCGGCACACTTAAGCAAGCCATAACAATATATATATATATATATATATATATATATATATATATATAAAGATATATAGATATAGATATAGATAGATATATGTATATATAATATATATATATATATATATATATATATATATGTTTATATATATGTATATATATTATTAACACTGACGCGGTGGATAGGCTTGAGACTCTTAATGATTACAGTCGTTATGTCGATAGAGATGAAAATCTTTGCAGTGTCACTCATATCAAACAGGTTTTGTATGAAAGATAAGTTCAAAAAGCAGTTCGAACATACAGTTGCAGAACCCACTGCTGCTAACTGGCACGTCCGTGAAGGCGAACAGGAAAAATCCTCATTGATATATGGGGTGCCGACATGATGACGGCGTGGACCATTGGGTACCCTTTAGATATATAGGGCTCCACCATATATATTGAATAAGGTTGCACCAAAGAAACATCTCACCAGAAACCAGTTGGCAGGGAGATAATGAATATTCTAAAGCTACAAACAACTTATTCAAAAGAAGGACTATGCAGATTAAAAGCAGGAGAGATGAGATAGAGTAGAACTTAACAATTTTATCAACAAAGACAGAGATCAGAGAAAAGAAAGACAAACATGGATGAAATAGAGGAAGCTATTCGGAAAGATAAAATCATTAAATGGGTCGAGGGCAGACTAGTTATAGGGAGACAGCAAATTATATCTTTAAAATATAGAAATGGAGAAATAATTATATACAGAGATAAAAAGGTAAAAAGAGTAGAGGAAGTTTACCAAAAGATTTACTCGTCAAAGTTGTGTCAGTGAATTAGTTTGTAGACATTAGTAGTGTACCTGAAGTTAAAAAGGAGGAAGTAGATTTTGATCTAAAAAAAATAT
>NC_134784.1:81348544-81351044 GCF_046742065.1 Oratosquilla oratoria | reverse complement strand
TATGTATGTATGTATGTATGTATGTATGTAAGTATGCTAAATATGATGCATTTTCTCTGGTGGGCCTTATATTGAAATTCCATTATTTATTTGAGTCTGATGAAAATTTACCGGGTGTTCGTGAGTTGGGAAGATTGCGAATTCATTTTATATGAAACACGAATGAAATCTGACGTTTTTGTTTGAATTTTATACAAGATGGAGAGTCGATTATCTTCATGTATTCATATAAAGTCACTCCCTGTTTACCTCCTCCAGCTGGACGGAGATCTTTATGTATTCTGTTTTTGCTCTCGTCAAAAGATTTTATTCAACTATGGTGGATCCATTGTATTGATAAGGCTAAATTGTGTCTTAATCTAGGGCTCTAGTCTTTAGCCACTTCTGTGGCATAGAATGTACCGGTAGTTCTCTCTATTGGAAATGAAAGTGATTTTTAAGTACAACATTTCATCTATACATATACAGTATATATTCATTCGTTCATTCTTCTACTTATTCATTTATTACTCACTTATTTATTCATCTTTCTCCAAAGACAAAGTGATGGTATCAGCAATTTTGATATTAAAGAACATTCAAATACTGTTACTGGTTAATTGCTTATCTATCCAATTTATTCATTTATCTATATATTCATATAATTCAATAAATGAAGAGTGGAGAGGGAGAAACATGAAGCTTTGTAAAACACCGGGGTGTGTCCATGTGTGCACGATTATATATACATATACATGCATACATATATATATATATATATATATATATATATAATGCGTATATGTATGTATATATATATATATATATATATATATATATATATAATGCGTATATGTATGTATATATATATATATATATATATATATATAATGCGTATATGTATGTATATATATATATGTATATATATATACATATATATAGTTATGTATGTATATATACATTTATATATATATGTATATATATATATATATATATATATATATATATATAGTATATGCATGTACATATATACATATGTATATATATACATGTATATATATATATATGTATATATATACATATATATATTTACATATGTATATTATATATATATAATGTTCGTGTGTGTGCATATATATGTATATGCATATGTATATATATACATGTATATGCATATATATATATATATATATATATATATATGTTTGTTTCATTTTGACATTTGGAAATAACTCTCCTACTGGGATTCGAACCCTCGCCAGAGCGTCTTGCTTCGTAAAAGGCGAGGATCGTACCGCCTTTTACGAAGCAAGCCGCTATGGCGAGGGTTCGAATCCCAGTAGGAGAGTTTATTTCAATATATATGTATATATATATATATATATATATATATATATATATATATATATGAATATATATGTATGTTATATATGGATCCTCTTCGACCTAGCTTTTGACATGACCCAAGGGTGTTTCTGAAGGCCCGGGACGACCTGAATGAGGTTTTGTGATTTTCTTGCCCTCTCAGGTGAATTGTACAATTACTCTATTAACAGTAGAAAGGGTTATTGACAAATGTTTAGATAGTTTGCGTAAACTAAGTCCACCTTCATGGTGACCTACAATACGACCACACAGAAATTCAGATACTTCTGTTGCTCCTTTGGTTCGTGGCATGCTTGATTAATCTTGAATGTAATCTGAGACGTAAATCTAGGTAAATATAACATATTAGGTAAATTCTCTCAACTCTCAAATCACCGATATGTACATCATTCCTAGCCTTAGAAACTTTGAAAACAGTTATAAAATTGTTAGAGAAGAAGACGAACGGCGTACGGCTCAGGCAGGTTCGCAAGCGGGACCCCAGGTCAATGCCTAGATCCCTATTGGCCAGCCTCGACCAATCACGTTCCTCCTTTTCTCCCTTTCTGTTCCTTAGTTCCATATATAAACTGTTCCCTTCTTTGCCTGTAATAGAACCTGAAGATGACCTATGTAGGTCGAAAGCTTGTTATAATAGTGTTCTTCGTCTACAAGAACTTTCAATGTCTTTCGGACATCTTTTATGGGAGCTACCCATTGATCATCGTTCCATCGTCAGGGATGTAGAATTACTCAGCAAAAAAGTCGTGAACGCAGAAGCTGCTGTGAACTTCAATAATGAAATATATATGTATATATATATATATATATATATATATATATATATGTATATGTATATGTATATGTATATGTATATATATATATATGTATGTATATATATATATGTATATATATGTATGTATATATATATATATATGTATATATATATATGTATGTATATATATATATATGTATGTATATATATATGTATGTATATATATATGTATGTATATATATATGTATGTATATATATATGTATGTATATATATGTATGTATATATATATGTATGTATATATATATATGTATGTATATATATATATGTATGTATATATATATGTATGTATATATATATATATATGTATATATATATATGTG
>NC_134784.1:81338544-81343544 GCF_046742065.1 Oratosquilla oratoria | reverse complement strand
AAAGTGAACGCGGATTGCAAGGCTTGAAGAAGAAAAAAAATGTTTGAGATAGAGGGAGGAAGGGAGGGAAGGAGGGAGGGAGGGAGGGAGAGAGGGAGAAAGAACGAGAAGGGATTAGAGAGCTTGAGGACGTTGGTGGAGGAGTAAATGTGGACAGAAAACGGAAGAGAAGTTTCTTGTCTTTAGACTCTGGTCTTTAGCCGCCTCTGCTGCTGGCACTAGGGTCTGTACCACCACCACCCCTCCCCCCAACACCCCATTTCCTCTCACTATCCCTTTGCCCCTACTTCTCTTGGCTAGATGAAATCACTTGGTCGCAACCATTGTAGAGCATATAGTCAAATGGAATTGGGGCTTTTTTCAATTTATCTATTTATCTATTTTTATTTGTGATCATCCACGAGGGGCTAAAATGAGAGGAAGGGTACGTCCCTTTAGACTTGGCTACCTCCCTTATAAGGGGATAAAACCCTTTGGTATACAAATAGATAGTGTTCTGAGGAGGAGATGAACGATTCTCGTCTCCAAGAGGTCAATATATATATATATATATATATATATATATATATATATATATATATATATATATATATATATATATATATATAAACCCAAATTATCAGTTGAAAAAATACCCAAATGATATCATATGACTTCTTGTGCTTATTCATTTTTAGACTTATCTCTACATTTATCAGACTATTTTTGTATTTACTCGCTTGTCTGTTTATCAATGTATATCTAGCCATATATATATTTGTATCTAACATATCTGTATATTCATCCATTTGTCTACTTCCTTGCTTATTTCTTTATTTGTATGTATATTCATATGTTTATTCAATTACTTATTCATATTTTCATCAATCCATTTACTCACCATTCTACAAAAGAAAATTGTCTGGAATTCAGAATCAAGTAAAGAATCCAGAGGCAAACATAGGGTGCCTAGAAGTAAAATGGTTAACGAATGGCATAGACTTAGTAACCATGTAGTGAGCACTGAGATAGTTGACTGTTTTGAGAGAAAATATAACGTTAAGGACAGGGGTGACAGGTGGAAAGGGACATGGAACTGCCTAATCCCCTTATGCTCTCTTGATAGTCACTTCCATTCTTATGTTCTTAGATGTGTGGAAATGGGCGTCTGGAAGAATCATCTCCCCCTTTGCCACTTTATATCTGAACTGGGAACAAGATTTATGCCAACATCGTTAATTTTGTTTGTTTTATTCATTTATGATTTCTGTTTTCTACTACCCTTCCTCCTCTTCCTCCTCCTCCTCTTCCTACTCTTCCTCCTCTTCCTCCTCAACCTCTTCCACCTCTTACACCTCTTCCTCTTTCTTTTATTCCTCCTCTTCTTCCTCTCCCACCTCTTTCTCCTCTTACTCTTTTTCTTCTTCTTCCTCCTCTTCCTCCTCTTCCACCTCTTCCTCCTCTTCCTCCTCTTCTTCCTCTTTCTCCTCTTCTTCCTCTTTCTCCTCTTCTTCCTCTTTCTCCTCTTCCTCCTCTTCTTCCTCTTCTTTTTCTTCTCCTCCCCTCCACGTCTTTCCCTTTCTCAGCATCTCTCTCTCTCTCCTATTCCCTCCCTTCTTCCTCCTCCTTCTCCCCTTTCCTTCCTTCCTCCTTTCCTTCTTCCCTCACCCTTTTATCTCCTCCTACCTCTTCTCTCCTTTCTTCACCCTCCATCGTACTCATCTCTCCCTTTTTCCTTCCTTCCCCTCCCTCCTCACTCTTCTTATTTCACCTTCTCTTCCTCTCACTCCTTCCTCTCCTCCCCCTCCTCCCTCCTTCTCCTCTCTCCTTACTCCTTCTTCCTCATATTCCCTTTTCCTGCCATTCTCATTCCTCCGAGCTACCCCTTCCCCTACCCTTTTATTTCCGCTTCCTCTCCCTCCCCCCTCTCTTCTCTCCTCCCTCCTTCCTCCTAGTTGCCGAAGACAAAAACAGACCCACAGATATACACCCAGAAACCAAACCAGAATTTTGTCCAAGAAGATCTATGGGAAGCCTCGAGGACCGTTGCTAGGTACTATGGGGCTACAAGTTTCTCATTAGCGAAACTTGAAGTAATGATAATCATTATATCATCAAGTTAAACATCGGTTTAACAACGACATAGTGTACTCAGAAATTTGAGGTTTTTGTCCCGTCAAACTTCGGAAGGTTCTTTGGCCAAGAAGAGACTTCGGAGGTTCTTTTACTACGAACTCTTCTTCGAGTTTTCCGAAGTGGAAGAAACCTCAACTGTGAAACAAGTCTAGGACCCTGTGGGCAGATTCCCAAAATGTCATTCTTCCGCAACCGAGGACGTATTGTACTCAGGAACTTGAGGTTTCTTTTCTTTTAGAACTCGAAGAACTTTGGAAAGTTTTTTTGACCACGAAGAGACTTCGAAAGGTTCTTTGGCCACGGAGAGACTTCTTACATTTTTCTCCGGAGTACGAACTGGAAAGAAACTCCAGCTGTTGAACAAGTTATAGGACCTCGTAGCACACCCCCAAATTGCACATTCTTCAGCTACCGATGACATTTTGTATTCAGAAGTTGAGATTTCTTGTCCCTTTGAACTCGAAGAACTTCGTAAATTCTTTGGCTACGTAGAGACTCTTCCTTGAGTTTTTCGAAACATGAAGTGGCAGGAACCTCAGCTGTGGAACAAGTCTAGAATCTCGTTAGCAGCCTCCCAAAATGTACATTCTTCAGCTGCCAATGACATGTACTTGGGAACTTGAGGTTTCTTGTACTTTCGACCTTCGGAAAGTTCTTTGGCCACGGAGAGCCTCTGCTTTGAATTTTCCGATACACGAAGTGGGAGAAACCTCAACTGTGGAACAAGTCTAGGACCTCGTAGGTAGACTCCCAAAGTGTACATTCTTCAGCTGATTAAACGTCGAGAGACTAATTTTGGAATTCAAGGGTCTAATTTCGAAAATTCAAGAGCCAGAAACAGCAAATTAGATATACTTGGCTTCATTATTCTGGCCATTTGTTCGATGGATGATGACTATCATTCAAGGTCATCCAGTGGAAAGATGATTAGTGAGAGAAAAGCATTTAGAGGCGGAAGGGCGAGATAGGGGAAAGAAAAGGAAGAGAAGAGTAGAGGAAGGGAAGGAGAATAGAGGAAGGGAGACGACAACGAGGCGATCTATAGGACGACCAAGGGTAGGGATAAGGAACTTCATTCGAGATTTACAGCGCAACTTTAGTGTATAAAGTATATAAATAGATTAGAATAAAATCAAGTCAAACAAGATAAAACAAAATAAAATAAAGTAAGATTAAGTAAAATTAAACAAATGTAAATAAAACCAAACAAAATAAAAACGGAATAATACAGATTCATCTTGTCCACAATTTGTCCTTAATCTGTGGAAATATCATCATTTGCCACGTTACTCCTGCAAACTTTTTCTATTCAAGATGCCGCTGATGGCAAAGTGACTGTGGTGAAAGAGGTATAATGAAGAAAGAAATGAAGAAGTGGAACATATTGAGATTCACAAAGAAAGCGGAAAGGAAAGAGAAACGAAAAAGGAAATAGAGATAACGGGGAGATGAGAGATGAAAAGGGAGAAAGGATGGAAATGTAAGAGGAGATGAAATAGGTTTTGATGGACATTCGGGAAGAGGAGATCGAGGTACATTCGGTATTTCTCCGAGATGAATAACATGAACTGACGTCATCAAAAATAAATTCGATCATGATAATGTATGGACTACATAGGATTACAAAGGAATACAAAGGCGGAGCATGCCGACAGGAGACCTTTTGGTCCATATCTAGGTCGGATGTTAAAAAAAATCATAATAATAATAAATGAATAAATAAAAACTATAGTAATGTAAATAACAAATAAAACACATAAATAAATGCATAGGTATGGTTAAATAATAAACAAACAGGTAAATAGTAAATAGTAATAAATCGACATATAACTAATAATAGATGAGAATCAAACAGACAAATAATAACAAAACAAAAACAAATAATACAAAATAAATGATAATCATTACAGCATCTTGCTTAGGTGTTTATCTAAATTATTCTTAAAGAACATTAAAAACAGGACATAACAATGGAGAAGACTACAAGAGACCATAAGTCCTACACTAGGCAGTTCCACGTCCATTACCACCTATTATCCACACCCATAAAGTTATCTTCTCTTCATTTGAAACAACCAATAGTTTCATTACTCACTACATGGATACTAACCACTTTATAAACCAGTTATTTTCTATACGGATACTACCGTGACTCATGATCTTTCAGAACATATATTTCGTAGTCATAACATTACACAATTGTTTGAATAACATCGTTTTAAGAAATATATTACTTATAGACTTGCATAGGAAATATACAAAAAGAAGATACGAAAACTAGTCATAGTAAATCATAGGCCAGACTTGAATGTCCGCACACTACATTTTTTTTTTTTTTTTTGCGTGCAAGAAGTTTACTAAAACTAATCAAAATCGTCTGACCCTTTCCATGCTATAAGTAGATGTCAACATAAAAAGAGGAAAAATAAAAGAGACAGAAAGGAAGGAAGAGACAAAAATTGCTTAGAGTAAAGGAATGTTGCACAAGATGCAACAGGCAATGCAAGAACAAGAGGAAAAATTGAAGTTGGTGAAACAGGAGGTAGAGAAGGGAGGAGGACAGGAGGAGAATGAAGAGGAGGAGGAGGAGGAGGAGGAGGAGGAAGAGGAAGAAGAGGAGGAGGAAAACGAGTCCGTGAAAACCTCACTTAAGTGATAAGATATCAAACTTAATCAACCACAAAGCTCTTGTACATGAGCATTCTCTCCTGTAGGGAGATGGAAAGAGCAGAGAGAGCGATGGATAGAAAGGTTAATCAGAAGAGGAGAGGGGGAATAGAGGAGAGGAGGGGGGGTGAAGGGAGGTGGTGAGGGAGGGAGGAAAAGAAGAGGGGTAGGATATGAGAGTGATTGCTGGAAAGATTAATCAAGATACTCTTTTTACA
>NC_134784.1:81326044-81328544 GCF_046742065.1 Oratosquilla oratoria | reverse complement strand
GAATGTATAAATTAGATAACTTTGTAACATAATTTTTTTTTTTTACAATAGCCGGCTCAAATGTCTGGCAGTACTGAGAGAGTGAGGTCACAATGAACCTGTCCTAATTCCCCCCTTAGTGTGCTTCTTTTGTATATATATTGTCACCATTTCCTTACTCTGTACCCCTGAAAAATGTCTTAAATAGACGAAAACGTTCGGTCATCTTTCATTTTATTTTCCAATTGGTTTTATTACACACACACATATATGTTTCAAATTTTCTTAGTAGCTTTTTATAGTACATTGTTAAAAGTTTTTTGTAAGTCCAAGAAAGCACAATGTGCCCATCCGTCTCTTTCATGTATTATTTCTATTAATCTTGAGTAGAGTTATATTAAGTTTGTAGTACATGATCTTCCATTTTCTCAATCCAAATTGTTTAGGGTTTAGTATATTGTTCTCTTCCAAGTGTTTAATTAATTCATTTTTAATAAGTTTCTCACATACTTTTGCAATTGTGCTTGTAAGGGATACCGGTCTATATTTTGTTGGATTTACTTTGTCTCTTCCTTTATATATTGTTACAAAATTTGAATTTTTCCAATCTTGTGGTACTTTTCCTTCTTTGAGTGAAAAGTTAGTTATCTTGTATATTTTGTCTGTAAGTTCATCTTTACATTCTTTTAATATCTAGTGTGCTATTCCATCGGGCCCATATGACTTTCTGTTGTCAATATTCTTTATTTGGTCCCTTATTTTTTTCTGTGTCACAGTCATTTCTTTTATTTTAGGGGATCCTTCTTCCTGTCCTTCATCCCAAATTTTTTAGTTTTCAATTGTAAATACAGATCTAAAGTGCCTGGTCATTACTTCAGCCATTTCTACATCTTGTATATATTCTCTGTTTCCTTCGCGTAGTTTCACTATTTCATGTTTGTCTTTTAGTTTGTCATTTACATATCTGTAAAATAGTTTAGGTTGGTCTTTCCATTTGTCTGTTATATCTTTTTCGTAGTTTTTTTTTTTCTCTACGTATATCTACACATTCATTTCTCAGTTTGATGTATGTTTGCCATTTGATCTTTTTTTCTTTGTCTTTTTTCCATCTTCTCCAGGTTTTGTGTCTTCTAACTTAAGCATCCCTACACTTTTTGTTATACCAACACTTTATGTAAGCCTTTTGTTTCTTCCTAGGTACATATTTATCTGTTCCTTTCTTGTATTTTTTCCTTAAATATGTTCCATTTCTCTTCCATCTTCGTTTCATTACTTGAAAAATGTTCCCAGTTAGCATTTTGAAAAAATTCTAAGTTTTACATAGTCAGTTTTGTTGTACATTTATTCTTCTTCTCTGTGTTTCTCATTTCTTCTCACTTCATTTTGTTCCTTAAGTTCGAACTCTATTAATATGTGGTTACTCTTCCCCATTGGTGTCTTATAATTTATTTTGGCCACAATTTCAGGCTTAAAAGTGAATAACATGTCTAGTCTCGATGGTTCTTTATTGTTTCTATATCTAGTGTTTTCCTTTACCCATTGAGTCAATGTATACTCAATGGTCAAATCCAGTGGTATGTTGCCCCAGAGTTCCTCTCCACCTTTTATTGTCAATTCTTCCCAATTTATTTCCTTTGCGTTTAAGTCACCCATAATTGCTATGTTTTCTCCATTTATCAGTAACTCAGATGATTCATTCTTTGTGTCTTACAGTAATTTTGAGTGATCGCCATCAGACTAAGCCTTTGTTTTTGAGGGCAAATGTACTGCTATAAACTTTCTGCTTTTCATACTGCTATTTTTAACTTTAATTGTGAAAAATTTCACATTTTCTTTGCTTCTGTTATCTTTATAAAATGAGAAATAGTACTTTTAATAAATTAGGTGTTCAAGTTGTTTTTAATAATAACAACACTGTTAAAAACAGGTTAATTAAAAATTCAACTGCTTGTAATGAAGGCTGTTTTTATAGTATCCCTTGCAAAAAATGTAACTTTAATTATATTGAACAAACAGGCAAGGATTTAAAATTGAGAATAAACTAACATATATATAACATCAAAACAGGGAAGATTTCATGTGGGTTGTTTTTGCATTTAAGGGATTTTAATCATTGCATTGATTGGGATAACGCAAAGAAAATTATCTTAAGTAAGGACATTAAGGAGAGAAATATCATAGGAACATGTTATATTAAAGCTTAATTTGAGAACAATATGAATATGTGTATCGGAATGTATAAATTAGATAACTTTGTAACATACAAAATTGTTGACAGTAGCCGGCTCAAATGTCCGGTAGTGCTGAGAGATCGAGGTCACAATGGACCTGTACTAATTCCCACCTAGTGTGCTTCTTTTGTATATATATATATATATATTGTCAATGTTTCCTTCCTCTGTACCTCTGAAAATATCTTAAATAGAGGAAAACGTTCGGTCACCTTTCATTTTATTTTCCAATTGTTTATATTACACATTTTGTGAATCACGTGTTTTTATGATTTATTTGCATATATATA
>NC_134784.1:81311044-81318544 GCF_046742065.1 Oratosquilla oratoria | reverse complement strand
GAAATGAAGAAGGGAAGAAATGGGGAAGGAAAAGAAAGTGGAAGGTAACAAGTATACATACATACATACATACATACATACATACATACATACATACATACATACATACATACATACATACATACATACATACATACATACATACATACATACATATACCAAAGGCTTTTCCCCCTTACACGGGGGGTAGCCAAAAAGAAAAAGGCATAGAAATCACTCCCACCCATTTCATTTCCCATATATTCCACTCCCTTCCACCCTCCTCCCTCCCTCCTATCTTGGCACCTCCTGGATGACGGGTCATCCCTGCATCCTGTCCACTGCCCTGGGTCAGAAGCAGTGTCGCAAGACAAGTATGGAAAAAGTAAAAGTGGGAGAGAAAAGAGGTCGTAAGTATAGATGGAGGAAAGGAAAGTGAAAGAGATGAAAGTTGAGATAGGTAAAGAGAGGAGAGGAGAGAAGAGGCGATGGTCACTGAAGGAGAGTGAGATTGTATGGGAGATATAGGTAGAAGTTGAGAAAAGAGAAGAGGGGAGAAGAGAGGATAGAAAGAAAAGCTTAGAAAGAGAAATGATGGGACCAAAAAAAAAAAAAAAAAAAAAAAAAGTATGAGTATGGGTAGGAAAGTGAAGCATTGTAATGTAAAATCAAAAGTTTTGATCCCCGCAACAATTCTTACAAAGTCAATATGATTGTTTTAGTACGTTGTATATTTTTCTATCTAGTGTTTAGCTTACAGTTAGGTAATTTTGTGAAATAGACAAAAAAAAAATCAAGGAACTTGAATTTTGTATAATGGATAATTCTGGGTAGGTCAAAACTTTTGCTCATGACTGTATGTTGTTTATATTTGTCTAGTTAATATTAGACAATTATATTCATCTGAAGGTGTAACGTAGGTTATTCAAGAGACAGTCTCCTACTCAGATTAATAAAATTGCCCGCCGACAGAAGCAGTAAAATGTGTTATCGTCACGTAATGCTTGAGAAGAAGGAAATGACACGACAAAAAAAAAAGAGAAAATAAATAAGTAAATGCCATAATATCTGTCTGTCTGTCTATCTCTGTCTGTCTGTCTGTCTGTCTCTGTCTGTCTGTCTGTATGTCTGTATGTATGTCTGTATGTCTGTATGTATGTCTGTGTTGGTTGGCGCGTGCACGTGTGTGTGTATGTGTGTGTGTGTGTGTGTGTGTGTGTGTGTGTGTGTGTGTGTGGGTGTGTGTGTGTGTGTGGGTGTGTGTGTGTGTGTGTGTCCATTGTGTGTGTGTGTCCAGTGTGTGTGTGTGTCCATTGTGTGTGTGTGTGTCCAGTGTGTGTGTGTCTCTCCAGTGTGTGTGTCTATAGAGTGTGTGTGTGTGTCCAGTGTGTGTGTGTGTGTGTCCAGTGTGTGTGTGTGTCCAGTGTGTGCGTGTGTCCAGTGTGTGCGTGTGTCCAGTGTGTGCGTGTGTCCAGTGTGTGCGTGTGTCCAGTGTGTGCGTGTGTCCAGTGTGTGCGTGTGTCCAGTGTGTGCGTGTGTCCAGTGTGTGCGTGTGTCCAGTGTGTGCGTGTGTCCAGTGTGTGCGTGTGTCCAGTGTGTGTGTGTGTGTGTGTGTCCAGTGTGTGTGTGTGTGTGTGTGTGTGTGTGTGTCCAGTGTGTGTGTGTGTGTGTACAGTGTGTGTGTGTGTGTGTGTGTGTGTGTGTGTGTGTGTCCAGTGTGTGTGTGTGTTTTTCCTGTGTGTGTGTGTGTGTGTCCTGTGTGTGTGTGTGTGTCGAGTGTGTGTGTGTCGAGTGTGTGTGTGTGTGTCCAGTGTGTGTGTGTGTGTGTGTGTGTCCAGTGTGTGTGTGTGTGTGTGTGTGTCGAGTGTGTGTGTGTGTGTGTGTGTGTCCAGTGTGTGTGTGTGTGTGTGTCCAGTGTGTGTGTGTGTGTGTGTCCAGTGTGTGTGTGTGTATGTGTGTCCAGTGTGTGTGTGTATGTGTGTCCAGTGTGTGTGTGTGTATGTGTGTCCAGTGTGTGTGTGTGTATGTGTGTCCAGTGTGTGTGTGTATGTGTGTGTATGTGTGTCCAGTGTGTGTGTGTGTGCCGTGTGTGGGTGTTGCGTGTGTGTGCGTGTGTCCAGTGTGTGCGTGTGTCCAGTGTGTGCGTGTGTCCAGTGTGTGCGTGTGTCCAGTGTGTGCGTGTGTCCAGTGTGTGTGTGTGTGTGTGTGTGTGTGTACGGGTACGTCTAATGTGCATATGTAAAACCAGCACAAAATCTTTAAAGGGTAACACAGTTTTGATGTCACTTGAGACAAGACATTCCTTTCGTTCATTGTCGGTCGCTACAAACGTTTGCCTGGATTTAACGTTTCCGTAAAGCATCTTGATGACGTCAGGAAGAGCCATGAAAAAGGTCTTAAGCTGAGCAATGACGTCATTAAAAGTTTTCTTACTCCCACGGAACATTGGCGTGGACGTCCGGAACAACGGAACAGGGGACCGGAACAGCATCTTTAGGTCTCACTTCTTGACCGGAACTGGACTCGTATGAGTCTCACGTTAGAAAGCAAAAGTCTCTCATTTTCTCTGAGTCATATCTGGGTCGAGTCTTTATTTTTATTCCTGAAAGAATGTTATTATATAATACTAGAAATAGATGCTATGAGACAAATGTAATGTTAGAAAAAAGTAATGGTAATAACGTTGGTAGTGATAATGATAATAGAAATGATGATAGTAGGAATAATAATAGTAATAATGATAATAATGATAATAATGAATAGTAATAATAATAATGACTAATAATAATAGTAGTAGTAATAATAATGATGATGGTGATGATGGTGATGATGGTGATAGTAATGATGATGACGATAATAGTGATAATGACGATAATAGTGATGATGACGATAATAGTGATGACGATGATAGTGATGATGACGATGATAGTGATGATGACGATGATAGTGATGATGACGATGATAGTGATGATGACGATGATAGTGATGATGACGATGATAGTGATGATGACGATGATAGTGATGATGACGATGATAGTGATGATGACGATGATAGTGATGATGACGATGATAGTGATAGTGATAGTAATAATGATAGTAATAATGATAGTAATGATAATGATGATGGCGATAATGATGGTGAGAGTAATATTCATGGTAATGATAATAACATATATCGGTGGTGGGCATGGTCACGGTGGTACTTGCGACTACGATGTTGATCATAATACCAACGAAATGTAAATACCTCACACCAAGAGACGCTTTACTGTGACAAAAGATTTCACTTTCACACAATGTAATTCCATTCCTATATTTTTCTTATCTTTCTTTCCTTCTCATTCTTCTTTTTATTCTTCCTTCTCTCCTTTTTCACTTTTTCTTCCTCCCTTTCCATCACTACCTCTATATCCATCTCTCCCACTTTCCTTTCTTCCACACCTGTCTCATCCCTATAGACCTCATCCACCTCTACCTTATCCACAACTACATCGTCCATGTCTATATCATCCACATGTACATCACCCACATGTACATTATCTACATCTACATCATCCACATCTTCATAAGCCACATCTCCCTCACCCACATGTACATTGTCCATATGTACCTCATCCAAATCTAACTCCTCTATATTCACTTTATCCATATCTACCGCATCCACATCTACATCATCCACATCTTCTTCACATTCACATCACCCACATCTAGATCAACTACATCTACCTTATCCATATCTGGATCACATCTATATTATCAACATTTACTTCCTTCACTTACACATGATCCACATGTACCTCATCCACATGTACCTCATCCACTTCTACCTCATCCACATGACCTATCATCAACATTTACCTCATTCACATCTACCTTACACACATCAACCTCATCAATATCAACCTTATCCGTTTCAACTTCATCCACACCTGCCTCATCCACATGTATCCCATCCACATCAACTTCATCTATATGTGCATCATCCACATGTACTTCATGATCCACGTGTACCTCATCCACATATACTTCATCCATATCTACTTTATCCACATCTACCCCATCTAAATCTACATTCACATCTAATTCATCCACATATATTTTTCCACAACTATATCATCCACAACTCCCTCATCCACATCTACATCATCTACATATATATTTTCCATAAGTATATCATTCGTAACTTCCTCATCCACATCTACCTTACCCACATCTACATCATCCATATCTCGCTCATCTACAGTAACTTATCTACATCTACACCGTCCATATGTACCTCCTTCGCATGTATCTTATCCACATCAACATCATCCACATGTACATAATCCACATCTACCTCATCCACACCTACCTTATCCACATCTCCCTCATTCACATCTACCGCATCAACATCAACATCAACATCATCTTTACCTACATCATCCACATCTGCCTCATCCACATGTACCCCATCCACATCAACTTCATCCACATGTGCATCATCCACATGTACCTCATGATCCCTTAGGAAAGAGCTGACAAGGTCTGAAATTTGTAAGGGCGTAATAAAACAAAAGATTTGCTGATCGCCATTCCGCAAAGACCTTAAAGGAGAGCATTACAATTCAATATCTATTGCAAGGTGATCAAATTTTCTTGATTCCTTCCTCCAGAAAAGAGGCCATTTCCTTCGGTATAGAGGTGATTCTGCCTCCTCTTTTTGACTTCTCTTTTTCTATTTTTTTCTCTTTTCCAGTGAGTTAAGACGATGATGGTGACCGTATCGCCAACATGTTCTGAAGACTTGGAAAACTTTGGTTAGGTTAGGTTAAGTTAGATTTGGTTTGGTTCGGTTTAGTTCGGTTGGTGTTAGAGATATTTTGGGTCTTGTTTCTATATAAGGACAGACTCAAACACACACTCACACACACACACACACACACACACACACACACACACACACACACACACACACACACACACACACACACACACACACACACACACACACACACACACACACACACACATATTATATATATATATATATACTGTATATACATATATACATATATACATACATTATACATACATATACATACATATACATACATATACATACATACATACATACATATACATACATACATATATATACATATATATATACATATATATACATATATATACATATATATATATATATATATATATATGTACATGTATATACATATATACATATATATATATATGCATGTATATATATATGCATATATATATATATATATATGCATATGTATATATATATGCATATATATATATATATATATATATATAAGATATGTATATACATATATATATATTATATATATACTCGTATGTTCACACAGCACAATGACCACACCGCCGACCAGACAACATCTGTTTCATTGCCAATCTCCTGTTTTATCTTTCCCCCGAGAAATCGTTCGGGCTCCGGCCAACGTGGTCGTAATCATAGGCCCATGTTGTCGACGGGGGGTCTTGTCTTCGTTTTATGTAATCTTTCTAATAACCAGAGGGGTGGCGCCCGTAAGGGCGCGGCGCTCCGCCCATGATTTATGCGATTAGGCGTCAGGGGATTATAATTTTTTTTTTTTTGGGGGGGGGGAGGGGGAGGGGGGGTAATCGAGTGGGTAGCCTTACCTCCCCTTGATTTATGTTGTTTTAATGTGAGGATTTGGATGATTCGATAACGAGTGATGGGTCGCTTGGGGATTGGTAAACAGCACGAAGAGGGGAGGGGGAGGAGGGGGAGGAGGGGGAGGAGGGGGAGGAGTGGGAGTTAGGGTGTAGAAAGGGGAGTCAAAGTATGCCTAAGTGAGTATTGAGATCGAGAACTCAGGAGTTAGGACAGATGGGCGCATTTGGGAGTGATAGAAGAAGTGTTTATGTTTCTAGTTTTTCCTTTTCCGAATTGGTTTGGAAGAAGACGCGTAGGGGTGTGTGTGTGTGTGTGTAGGGGGAGTATTGTGGCACTCCTCTGAATTGGGGAGTTGGGAGTGGTTTATTGTTTATCGTGATGGGGCGAGATAAAAATTCTTAACAATTCCGAAACGAGTCCTGATCACCCGATACTTTTTATGACAGTCGCATGCAGGATTCGAACCCACTGCTTTCGGCCACCCGTAAGATCTCCTTCACATAGCGTTAGATAAAAATTATCGGATTTATGTCGCTGTTACAAGCGAATTTCTCTGAGTCCTGATAATGTTATAAAATTTAGATTCCGATAACTTCATTATAATCATTGCAGGTATCGGAACCAGAAGTTTAGACCATTATCGGGACTCGTATCGGAATCTAAAAAAATGGTGTCGTCCCATTACTAGTTGTTTAGCACAGTGGTTCCCAAACTTTTTTTTTCTTTTTTTTTTAAGTTTTACAACTATACATATCAAGTTAACATTAATCCTAATGCCTGGTACCGTAATGTTTTCTTGATTTTACTTTATTTTATTTTTTATCTTATTATTATTTTTTTTTTACCCCTCCATTACCCCAGAATTTTTTTACTGTCCCCCCCCCCAGGGGGCAATTTACCCACAGTTTGGGAACCACTGGTTTAGCATAAGCGATTTTCGTCATAAATCATGTGGGTTCGAATCCTGATAGATATGTCCACATTCACTTCTAGCACATAGATAATGGCACTGTTAGGAATAAATTTTTCTGGTTATTTTCCGGAGAATTTCTCTTGATAATTCTTTTTAGCTAAATAAAGTCGCCTAGAATACAGTTTACCCTGGCTCTCCGATCACACAGGGATAAGGTTAAATAGATTAATGAATAACTAGCTAGGTACATGAAAAAATAGATAAGTCAGGGAAGTTATAAGGAGACAAAAAATAGTGTAAGGAATAATTTAGTAAATAAAAATTTGAGTAAACAAAATATTAAGACTATAAATAGATTGATAAATAACAAGATAAACAAATAAATGGATCCATAAAAGGAATATTAAGTTGATTATAAGTAGATTGATAATTAGATAGGTAAATAGATAATCAAATGAAGATATAACTCAGTAATAAGTTTGGCCATGTGATGTATTAAGAACAAGGTATTCTGCATTACATAATTTCTTCTGCATAATAAAAAAAAATATTTCATTTAGATAACGTGCGAGCATTGTCTGTATCGGTAGTGTGTCCCCTAAGCTACTTATCCTGTCCTATGCTTTATAAAGATCTATGAACTGTGAAAACTGCATTGAGAATGTTACCTTTTATCGAATGGGTGATAACCTAATAGCTTCAATAAAATCACTTGGGGACAGTAAAGAATTATTAGATAAATACCTAAGTAAGATGCTGTAATTATTATAATTTATGTTATATTATTTGTTTTTGTTTTGTTATAATTTGTCTGTCTGA
Source organism: Oratosquilla oratoria (assembly GCF_046742065.1). NCBI lineage: Eukaryota > Metazoa > Arthropoda > Malacostraca > Stomatopoda > Squillidae > Oratosquilla > Oratosquilla oratoria. The sequence continues at coordinate 81,311,171 of NC_134784.1, read as the reverse complement.
TTTTCATTTATTATTAATTATATGTCAATTTATTATCATTTACTATTTACCTGTTTGTTTGTTATTCAACTATACCAATGCATTTATTTATGTATTTTAATTGTTATTTACATTGTTATAGTTTTAA
>NC_134784.1:81306044-81308544 GCF_046742065.1 Oratosquilla oratoria | reverse complement strand
CTCTCGTCTCTCTCTCTCCTCCCTCTTTCCTCTCTCTCTCTCTCTCTCTCTCTCTCTCTCTCTCTCTCTCTCTCTCTCTCTCTCTCTCTCTCTCTCTCTCTCTCTCTCTCTCTCTCTCTCTCTCTCTCTCTCTCTCTCTCTCTCTCTCTCTCTCTCTCTCTCTCTCTCTCTCTCTCTCTCTCTCTATCTCTCTCTTTCTCTCTCTTTCTCTCTCTCTCTCTCTCTCTCTCTCTCTCTCTCTATCTATCTATCTATCTATCTATCTATCTATCTATCTATCTCTCTCTCTCTCTCTCTCTCTCTCTCTCTCTCTCTCTCTCTCTCTCTCTCTCTCTCTCTCTCTCTCTCTCTCTCTCTCTATCTATCTATCTATCTATCTATCTATCTATCTATCTATCTATCTATCTATCTATCTATCTATCTATCTATCTATCTATCTATCTATCTCTCTCTCTCTCTCTCTCTCTCTCTCTCTCTCTCTCTCTCTCTCTCTCTCTCTCTCTCTCTCTCTCTCTCTCTCTCTCTCTCTCTCTCTCTCTCTCTCTCTCTCTCTCTCTCTCTCTCTCTCAATCCGTCCTCGTTATGAAAGGAGAGCTCTCGTGGCGGCATGCTTTGCCACAGAAACTCATTGTAACACGTTGTAAGTCATTAGCATCCCGAAGTCGCCTCACGCCCCGGTCCCACCTCGACAACCCACCTTCTCTCCCAAAGCCAACACCAATCTCTGCTATCGCTGTTATATTCACCCGAAGGAAAGTGAAAATAATAATAATACTACTAAAATAATAACAGTAAGGATGATGACAATAATAGAATTAATGTTGTTATTATTATTATTATTATTATTGTTATTCTTATTGTTGCTGTTGTTGTTGTTGTTGTTGTTGTTATTATTGTTGTTATTTGTTATTATTATTATTGTTTATTATTATTATCATTATTATCATCAATAATCATCAGTGTGTATACATTGTGACGAATGTGGATAGGAGGTAAACGGAACACAGGCTGAGGGAAATACTTTTATTCCTGACTAGTTTCGCCTGAGTGGCTTCTTCAGAGGAATAGAGTTTGAAGTCAAGCTGGTCAATATATATGACATAAAAGAGAAACGTGGCAATGTGTCAGGTTGGTCTCCCACTCGACGTCATCTGTCGGTGTGACGAGTTATCGCAGCGGGTGGACCAATTATCCGCCTGTTGGTCGTCGCGTGGCTGAAATGTCCGTCTGGATCAGGGGCTCTGTGTATATTGTTCATGATGACAATGCGTGCTGCTGCCTTGGCCCATGTTAAATCTCCAGTCCTCATATTGATGTTATCATGGATGTTGATAAAAACTTACTTCATCGCCTTTCTTTCTTGACGTGTGATGTTATCCATAAGAATTTTTGCCTTGTCCCATTTCGGTAGATGGGCTCGTTCGTCGACGTGGTTTACTATTACACTGCTAACCCTTTGGTGTCTAATATCTGCTTGGTGTTCTTTTAATCTGGTGTTTAAACCCCTGCTAGTTTCACCGATGTATCTCCCATTACATCCACCATATCCACCACACGGGATTTCATAAACAACGCTGTTTTTATTTAAGGTTGAATCTTGTTTGTTGATTGTAAGGTCCTTCACTTTTGTACCTGTAGAAATCGCAAGACTTCCAACATTCGTCTTGCGACTTCTATAGGTACGAAAGTGAAGGACCTTATGATCAAGAAACAAGACCCAATCTTAAATAAAAACACACACATTGGCCGGCTTATATCTATTTTGTACTTAACCAGTCTCCCTCACGCTGTATCTTGGTTACTCTCTTTAATTTATCTATATCTATCGCCTTGTGTTTTCCATTTCCCGTTGCACCTGTCTATCTGTCTGTCTGTCTTTCTGTCTATCTGTCTGTGTATCTGTCTGTGTGTGTGCGTCTGTCTGTGTGTGTGCGTCTGTGTGTGTGTGTGTGTGTGTGTGTGTGTGTGTGTGTGTGTGTGTGTGTGTGTGTGTGTGTGTGTCTGTCTGTCTGTCTGTCTGTCTGTCTGTCTGTCTGTCTGTCTGTCTGTCTGTCTGTCTGTCTGTCTGTCTGTCTGTCTGTCTGTCTGTCTGTCTGTCTGTCTGTCTGTCTGTCTGTCTGTCTGTCTGTCTGTCTGTCTGTCTGTCTGTCTGTCTGTCTTTGGAGGCTTATCCCAGGGTAAAAGACATCGATAATGTCTTGTTCAAATCGACCGAACATTGCAAATATTTTGTTCTGTCTAACGTCGACCGCTGCTTAGAATAAGGTCAACACCAGGCCAATGATGGGTCAACAACTGTTCAATCACGGGTCAATAACAGGTCAGGGGCAAGAGTGGGGTGAAATGGGCGTGGTATTTCGTCCCCAAGAATCATATCCCCTCTGTTTTTCAGATGGAATACTACGAAATGAATAAAGGGAAGAAAGAAAGAGGAAAGGAGAGAGAGAGAGAGAGAGATAGAATGAGAGAGAGAGATTTAAGAGTACCACCCGGTAAGGAA
>NC_134784.1:81293544-81296044 GCF_046742065.1 Oratosquilla oratoria | reverse complement strand
TGTTGCTGTATTACTTATGAGGAACAGAGTGAAGAGGAACGATAGAGATAGATGGAAAGAGAGCGAGAGGGAGAAAGAGAGAGGGTCAAAGGAGGATAGGGAGAGGAAGAAGAAAAAGGGAGGGGAGGAGGAAGAAGCGGAAGAAGAAGAGGAACAGAGAGAGAGAAATAATGAGTCGGAGAATGAATAATATTAGGGGTTGAGTAACTTGTCAAAGGATTTTCTTAAATCAAATCATAGACCTCTAACGGATAAATACGGAACAATGTCAATCAACGCCTTCGAGTTTCGTTCAAATGAAGACAGGACGATTTTATTCAACTGAGGAATAAATTCAAAATCTAAAAGATAGAGAATCTCTGGTTATTAAATTTTTTCACCTTTGACAACAACACAGGCAGGATTTTTGTAGTTATGGTTTTTGGATCTTATTGGAGAATGAGTGTTGTCTTTAGTTCCTTGAGGGAGTCTAGAACACTACCTACATCCCGTCTGACGCTCGTGACAAGACCATCTTTAGGAATGGTTCTCATAGTCATAAGGTTGAGAAAGTATTTATGTACTGTACATATTTGACACCATCTTCTTCTTATGATTGTGTAATGAATAACTTCAAATGTATCCAAGGTTGTCAAATAAGTTTGGATCTTTGGTATACATATATACACATAGAACATGTATATATACACATACATATGCCCATACACATGCATATAGATTTACATATAGTTATGCATATACATATTCACCCCCCCACATATATATATATATATATATATATATATATATATGTATATATATATACATATATGTGTGTGTATATATATATATGTGCATATACATATATACCTATATATATATATATATATGTATATATATATATGTATATATATATGTATATATGTATATATATGTATATATGTATATATGTGTATATATATATGTATATATGTATATGCATATATACATATATATATATAATATGCTAATAAGAACACGGGTACGTGTGTTCACTTATGCAAAGTAGACCGCTTGGAAAAAGAAACTAACGAAGCAGAGCTCTTTCGTATATTGCATCTTCAGTGCAAAAAGTACATAATAATAGATATGCATAGATTATATATATATATGAAAAAAGTACAAGGACAGTTCAAACTGTCCTTGTTTCTTTTTTCATGTATATATAATATATGTATATCTACTACTATGTATTTTTTGCACTGAAGATGTAAAATACGCAAGCGCTCAAGGACAGTTCAAACTTTCCTTATTCCTTTTTTCATGTATATATATAATATATGCATATCTATTACTATGTACTTTTTGTATTGAAAGCGCTCTGCTTCGTTAGTTTCTTTTTCTAATTGGTCTACTTTGCATATATATATATATATATATATATATATAGATATATAATATATGTATGTATATATTATATATATATATATATAACATATATGTATGTATATATATGTGTATATATCTATATATATATATATATATGTATATATATGTGTATATATCTATATATATATATATATATGTATGTATATATATATAAATATGTGTATGTATATATATATGTACATATATATATAAATATATATAAAATATTACAAAGGATTACAAAGGCAAAGCATGCCGACAGGAGACCTTTTGATCCATATCTAGGTCGGATGCAAAAAAAAAAAAAAAAAAAAAAAAAAAAAAAAATCATAATAATAAATTAAAACTATAACAATGTAAATAACAATTAAAATACATAAATAAATGCATTGGTATAGTTGAATAACAAACAAACAGGTAAATAGTAAATGATAATAAATTGACATATAACTAATAATAAATGAAAATCAGACAGACAAATTATAACAAAACAAAAACAAATAATATAACATAAATTATAATAATTACAGCATCTTACTTAGGTATTTATCTAAATGATTCTTAAAGCTTCGAACTGAACTACATTGCACTACCTGTGCAGGAAGTTTATTCCATTCATTAACTACACGGTTGGCAAAGTTGTTTCTACCTACTTCCAAATTGAATCTATTTCCGGACAGTTTGAGACCATTGTTTCTTGTCGGATTCTCATTCAATGTGAAAATTTGGTCACTTTTGATGTTGTCAATTCCCTTTAAAATCTTAAAGACCTGTATCAAGTCACCTCTGAGTCTACGCTTTTTTAGGGAAAACAGATTCATGTGCTTAAGTCGATTTTCGTATGATTTATTTTTGATATTTGGAATCAGTTTTGTGGCTCGCCGTTGTACTTTTTCCAGTCTGTCAATATCTTTAATGAGATTCGGTGACCATACGGAAACAGCATATTCCAAATGTGGACGAACTAACGATTTATATAGCTTGTTAATGAGTGATGGACTTTTGAAATCAAAAGATCGCGCAATCAATCCCAGAATCTTATTTGCTTTCTCAGAGGCTGAAATACACTGCTTGGATGATTTGAGGTCGTTACTGATAATTACGCCGAGATCTT
>NC_134784.1:81281044-81288544 GCF_046742065.1 Oratosquilla oratoria | reverse complement strand
TTATACACGGACGGGTCATCTCATGGGACGCTTCGGAGAGCTTGTTATTTCATTTGCGTATTCTTTTATCATTAATAAGCTTGTGGATTTGCTAAGCATATAAAGCCTTCTCTATGGTTAATGTTGTTATTAGTGTTGATATATCCTGCCTCAATTGTCTTCCTTATTTTCCTGGATGATCCTTTATTTGATACGGTTGTGTTGTTTCAGTCTGGAAGGTGACCATGTTTATCCACATGCATTACTATGGAGTTAGATGTCCTATGGGATTTTACGTCATTTTTATATTCATTTATCCTTTTATTAAGTCCGCGACCAGATTCACCAAAATATGAAGAGGGACAACTTTTACACGGGATTTTATAAACAATGCTGTTTTCGTTAGTGGGATTATTGTAGCTACGTGTTACCAAATGTCCTACTTTGTTACCTGACGTCCTGGCTATTTTGATGCCCGCTTTTAGGAGAAAAGTGTCTAGGTATGAATTGACATTAGAGTTTAGTACTGTGATATATCTGGTTTCATTATTACATTTATTATCATTCTTATTTTTATCTTTACTTTTGTTAATTATTTCTTTGGCTTTCTTTTTCAACCTAAATAAGAGACCTTTTAGATATTTGAGTTTGATGAAAGTCTCAGTAATATGTTGTAATTCAAGATCTAGAAATTCTTTACTGCATATACGAAATGCTCTGAGGAAGAAACTTATTATAATACCTGTTTTAGTTCTGTCATTATGTCCTGATTAGAAGTGTATATAGTCTTCTTTATTGGTGGGTTTCCGGTATACTGAAAATTTCACATTTTTATCTATTCTATGGATAATTGTGTTTAAGAAAGGTAATTTTCCGTTATTTTCATTTTCTGCAGTAAATTGTATATTTTCATTTACACATGAGCAGACAAAGGAGGCCAAGTTGTCATTTTGAAACTTTCAGATTATGTTAAGAAGGCCTATGATTTGTTAAATGACTCAGAAACTTACAAAAAGCTCAGCAAAAACCCACTTAAGACCTCAGCCGCTGAATTTGATAAACAAGTTCGGAAGATTTCAGCGGACATTTGCATTAACAACCTGAAGATCACAAACCCCAAGCTCCCCTACCTTTATGGTCTTCCGAAGGTTCATAAAGTAGACATTCCTTTGAGGCCCATCATTTCTAATCGAGGCTCCTGTGCAAGTAAACTTTTTAAATGGCTCTCATACCTTTTGTCACCTTTTGTTGGCCAATTTTCCAACTCTCACATCAAAAACTATTCAGATTTCATTTATAAAATTAAGGATGTTAATATACAGGATACCAAGTTACTCAGTCTTGATATAACTTCTCCCTTTACTAACATTAATGTTGATGATGTTCTTTCCATTTTAGAAACAAGACTGCAACCGTTCCAGGACAATTTCCCCCTTCCAGTCAACAAAATCATTGATCTAGTTCGCCTTTGTGTTTCCTCCAATGTCTTTTCTTTCCAGGACCAGTTTTTTAAGACAGAAATTCGGTTGCGACATGGGTTCTAATTTATCTCCTGTTTTGGCTAACTTGTACATGGAGTACTACGAGTGCACTCTGTCACCCACCATCAAACCACCTGAGATGATTTGGTTCCGTTACGTGGATGACATTTCTCAGCGTGGGATGATAGGTGGGGTGCGTTCGAGGTATTTTTGGACAAGTTGAACCATTTATCCCCAAACATCAAATTCAAGACAGAATGGGAAGAATGTCATCAGATCCCTTTCCTAGACATTTTAATTAGAAGGATTGAAGGAGAATTATTTTTTATAGTCTATAGAAAACCCACCCATTCTCTTTGTACTTATGTCTCTGCAAATTCTTGTAATCTGTACTTTCCTGAAGAGGGCTATAGCTATTAGCCGAAATATAGAAGTTACACATTCTTCTAAAGTTTCCTTTCTATTCCGACTGTGGGTTCTTCGTATGTATATATGTATATATATGTATATATATATATATATATATATATATATATATATAGACATATGTAAATAATCTGTGTCTGTATGTGTACATATATATTTATATTGCAACAATTTGAATAAATATATGTGACTTATCAATAAATCATTCAATCAGTGAGAGCAAACACCGCGATAGTACATATCAGTTCATTTAGTGAAAAGGATATGCCATAAAAAGTTCAAGATTATTAAATAGATTCGTCACACAAAGAGAAACCGATTGATTGGTAGAGGAGATGAAGGGAAGCCATTGGCGCTGAAGGGAGCTAGGAAAGGATGAAGAGAAGGGAGGTTTATCATTAATAACCCGAATGTGCTTCCTTAGGGACAATATCGTTCTGAAGAGGTAGAGTCATAGAGATGTTAAAAGAAGAAATTTAAAGGATCTAAAGAAGGGAGCAGGTAGGAGGGAATGTGGGTGTTATACTTTCATTTGTCTGAATGGCCATCTAAGAAAGATAGATAAATAAGAAATAGATAAAGTAATAATAATGACAGTGATAATAATAGAAGAAAAAATAAAACGTGATTCTGCTCCATAGAATTCTTTTCTATAGTCGCTCGAGTTAAATGATAGTAATGATAATGATAATAGTAATGATAATAATAACAACAATGATAATGATAATAATGATAATGATAGTAGTGATAGTAGTGATAGTAGTGATAGTAGTGATAGTGATAGTAGTGATAGTGATAGTAGTGATAGTGATAGTAGTGATAGTGATAGTAGTGATAGTGATAGTAGTGATAGTGATAGTAGTGATAGTAGTGATTGTTGTAGTAATTGTAGTAATTGTAGTAATTGTAGTAATAGTAATTGTAGTAATAGTAATTGTAGTAATAGTAATAATAGAAGTAATAATAGTATTAGAAATAGTAGTAATAATAGTAGTAATAATAGTAGTATTAATAATAGTAATAGTAGTAGTAGTAATAGTAGTAGTAGTAATAGTAGTAGTAGTAATAGTAGTAGTAATAGTAATAGTAGTAGTAGTAGTAATAACAGTAGTAATAGTAGTAGTATTAGAAGTAGTAGTAATAGTAGTAGTAGTAATAGTAATAGTAGTCATAATAGAAATTGTAGTAGTAATATTAATAGTAGTAATAGTAGAAATAGTAGTAGTAATAGTAGTAATAGTAGTAGTAATAGTAGTAATAGTAGTAGTAATAGTAGTAATAGTAGTAGTAATAGTAGTAGTAATAGTAGTAATAGTAGTAGTAATAGTAGTAATAGTAGTAGTAGTAGTAATAGTAGTAGTAATAGTAGTAATAGTAGTAATAGTAGTAGTAATAGTAGTAGTAATAGTAGTAGCAGTAGTAAGTAATATAGTAATATAGTAGTAGTAGTAGTAGTAGTAGTAGTAATAGTAGTAGTAATATTAGTAATAGTAGTAGTAATAATAGTAATAGTAATAGTAATAATAGCAATAGTAGTAATGGTAATAGTAGTAATAGTGATAATAGTAATAGTAGTAATAGTAATAGTAGTAATAGTAATAGCAATAATAGTAATAATAGTAATAATAGCAATAATAGTAATAATAGCAATAGTAATAATAGCAATAGTAATAATAGCAATAGTAATAATAGCAATAGTAATAATAGCAATAGTAATAATAGCAATAGTAATAATAGCAATAGTAATAATAGTAATAGTAATAATAGTAATAGTAATAATAGTAATAATAGTAATAATAGTAAATAGTATAGTAATAGTAATTATATAATAGTAACTATAGTAATAGTAATTATAGTAATAGTAATTATAGTAAGAGTAATTATAGTAATAGTAATTGTAGTAATAGTAATTGTAGTAATTGTAGTAATATAATAGAAGTATAATAGTAATTAAAATAGTAGTAATAATAGTAGTATTAATAATAGTAATAGTAGTAGTAATAGTAGTAGTAATAGTAGTAGTAATAGTAGTAGTAATAGTAATAATAATAGTAGTAATAGTAGTAGTAATAATAGTAATAGTAATAATAGTAGTAATAGTAATAGTAGTAATGGTAATAGTAGTAATGGTAATAGTAGTAATAGTGATAATAGTGATAATAGTAATAGTAGTAATAGTAATAATAGCAATAGTAATAATAACAAACAATAATAGTAATAATAGTAATAATAGCAATAGTAGTAATAGCGATAGTAGTAATAGCAATAGTAGTAATAGCAATAGTAATAGTAATAATAGTAATAATAGCAATAGTAATAATAGCAATAGTAATAATAGCAATAGTAATAATAGTAAGAGTAATTGTAGTAATAGTAATTGTAGTAATAGTAATTGTAGTAATAGTAATTGTAGTAATAGTAATTGTAGTAATAGTATAACAGTAATAATAGTATAATAGTAATAATAGTATTAATAATAGTAATAGTAGTAATACTAATAATAGTAGTTATAGTAGTAGTAATAATAGTAATAGTACTAGTAATAATAGTGATAATAATAGTAATAGTAATAGTAGTAATAGCAATAAATAATAGTGATAATAGTAATAGTAGTAATAGTAATAGTAATAATAGCAATAGTAATAATAACACAATAATAGTAATAATAATAGTAATAGTAATAGTAATAGTAATAATAGTAATAGTAATAGTAATTGTAGTAATAGTAATAGTAATAGTAGTAATTGTAGTAATAGTAATATTAGTAATAGTAATAAAGGTAATAGTAGTTATAGTAATAGTAATAGTAGTAATGATACTAACATTAGTAATGATAGCAACAGTAGTAATTATAGTAATAGTAGTAATGATATAAACATTAGTAATGATAGTAACAGTAGTAATGGTAGTAATGATAGTAATGATAGTAGTAGTAATAGTGATAATAGTAATAGTGATAATAATAATAGTAATAATAGTAATAGTAATAATAGTAATAGTAATAATAGTAATACTAATAATAATAATAAGTAATAATACTAGTAATAATAATAAGTAATAATACTAATAATAGTAATAATAGTAATAGTAATAGTAATAATAGTAATTGTAATAATTGTAATAGTAATTGTAATAATTGTAATAGTAATAGTAGTAACAGTGATAATAGTAATAGTAATAATAGTAATAATAGTAATAGTAATAATAGTAATAGTAATAACAGTAATAGTAATAATAATAGTAATAATAGTAGTAATAATAATAGTAATGATAATAGTAATGGTAATAATAATAATAATAACAATAACAATAACAATAACAATAACGATAACGATAACGATACCGATAATGATAATGATAATGATAATGATAATGATAATGATAATGGTAATAATAATAATAATAATAATAATAATAATAATAATAATAATAATAATAATAATAATAATAATAATAATAATAATAATAATAATAATACATACATACATATACCAAGGCTTTTTCCCCCTTCCAAGGGAGGTAGCCAAAAAGGGAAAGGCATAAAAACACTCCCACCCATTTCATCCCTAAAAACACTCCACACCCCTCCCACCCTTCCTCTCATCTGAGCACCTCCTGGATGACGGGTCATCCCTGCACCCTGCCCACCGCCCTGGGTCAGAAGCAGTGTCGCAGGACACAGCACATCCACAGCAAGGCCGCTTCATTTAATCGGCGACCCCCCCTCTCCGTCCCCCCTTATTTATAAGGAGAGGACGGGGAGAAATCCCTTCGGGCTGCGTCAAAACTTACTCACACACACTACCCCACCCCCACCCCCCACCCCCCGCCCATTTCTCCCCATGCAGTCACAACATCATCCATATACAACCATTCTCCACTCACCTCTGTCTTCCGTCCTCTCCCTTCCTTCCTCAACAGACATTCCCCTCTTCCCCAAAGCCCCCTTCACCCCATCCATCCACCTCATCCTAGGACGTCCCCTCATGTTCACTCCCTCCACATCTGCCTTCCATACCTCTTTTACTAGTCTTTCTTCACTCATTCTTTCCAGATGTCCAAACCATCCTAATATTCTTTCATCAACCCTCTCTCCCAAATCCTTTTTCACCCCTGTTCTCCTCCTCACCTCCTCATTTCTCACTCTATCTAGCCTAGTAACCCCCACCATACTTCTCAGACACCTCATCTCAAACACATTCAAACTCCTTCTCTCTTCTTCTCTTATGTTCCATGTTTCTGCCCCATACAGTGCTGTTGGCACAATCACTCCTTCATACAGTCTCCTCTTCGCATCCATTCCCAAATGTCTATTTCTCATTACACTCTTTAAACCACCAAGGCATTTACTCGCTTCTCTCAATCTACATTCTACCTCCACCTTCACTCCACCTTTTCCTGCTACACTTGCACCCAAGTATCTAAAACTATCTACTTCCTCCAGTCGCTCTCCCTTAATGTTCACTTCCAGTCTACTGCCACTTTCACCCCTTGTACATCTCATCACCTTACTTTTACCCACATTTATCTTTAGCTTTCTTCTATCACATACTCTCCCAAACTCTGCCACCAGCTTCCTCAATCCCTCCTCTGACCCTGCCACAAGCGCAGTGTCGTCCGCAAACAACAGCTGGCTCACCTCCCACTTTTCTCCATTTTCTTTAACCATCTCCAATCCCTGACTCACTACCCTAGCATTCACCTCTCGCACCACCCCATCCATGTATAAGTTGAACAGCCAGGGCGACATAACGCATCCTTGACGAAGTCCCACCTTTACTTCAAACCACTCACTCTCTCCATTTCCATACTAACACATGCTCTACTACTCACATAAAAACTCTTGACAGCTCCCAAAAGCTTTCCTCCTATCCCATAAATCTGCATAACCTCCCACAGTGCCTTTCTGTCTACCCTATCATAAGCCTTTTCCAGATCCATAAAAGCCCAAAAAACATCCTTCCCCTTTCCTATAGCTTTCTCACATATCTGTCTTACCACAAAGATCTGATCTACACAACCTCTACCCGTCCTAAATCCACACTGTTCCTCACCAATTACTCCTTCTGTTCCTCTCCTAATCCTCTCAATTAAGATTCTCCCATAAGCCTTCCCTACTACACTCAACAGGCTAATCCCTCTGAAATTACTACATTCACACTTGTCCCCTTTTCCCTTGTAAAGAGGAACTATACAGGCACTACTCCAGTCCTACGGTACTCTACCCTCTCTCCAGCAAACATTAAATAATCTCACCAACCAGTCCACCATCACTGAACCTCCCTTTTTCAGACATTCTGCATGACATCCATCCAGACCAGGTGCCTTACCTGCTTTCATCATCTTTACAAATAATGATAACAATAATAATAATAATAGTAATAATAATAATAGTAATCATAATAATAGTAATAATAATAACAGTAATAATAGTAATAGTAATAATAGTAATAGTAATAGTAGTAATAGCAATAGTAAAAATAGTAATAGTAATAATAGTAATAGTAATAATAGTAATAATAATAATAATAATAATAATGATAATAATAATGATAATTATAAAATAGAAAAAAAAAATCAAACTTACACATATTAGTATCCGCCCAATATTCCA
>NC_134784.1:81266044-81271044 GCF_046742065.1 Oratosquilla oratoria | reverse complement strand
TCTCTCTCTTATTTCCCCATTTATTTACCATTTGAAATTGTATTTTCCATATGATGTATATGGTAAAGGAAACTGTATAGTACAAAGTAAACAAGACCACAAAATTTGGAGCACGTACTGTGCTACAATGATCATCGAGTGAAAATACCTTCTCCCATCCCAGCCTTCAGCTGAACGAGAGCGATCGTCTTTTTTTTTTTTCTTTTTTTTTCTTAATGTTGAGAGTCCGTCGAAGTGGGATGAAGGGGTTTTAATAGTGAAGTCTCGCGTCCCTTTCCTTCACGTCCCCACAACCACTCACGACGTCATCCGGAAGGGGTAACAAGTACAGATGAACCAAAACACAGTAACGAAAGTGGTGCCCGACAAAAACGAACTCTCGAAGTTGATTGGCTGGAGAGGGCTGTCGGAAGAAGCCTCTCGACAAGTGATTGGTCCTTCGACTGAATAAAACTTTATTAGGTATTGTTGTCCAGAAAAAGAGTGAGGCAAGGGAGGAGACCACACGCTCGCTCTAATTGCTCAGTTCTTTTGTGTATTTATAGTCATTGATGTGTGTGTCTGAGAGAGAGAGAGAGAGAGAGAGAGAGAGAGAGAGAGAGAGAGAGAGAGAGAGAGAGCGAGAGCGCGAGAGAGTGTGTGCATCTGTGTGTGTGTGTGTGTGTGTGCATTTGTGTGTGTGTGTGCATTTGTGTGTGTGTGTGCATTTGTGTGTGTGTGTGTGTGTGTGTGTGTGTGTGTGTGTGTGTGTGTGTGTGTGTGTGTGTGTGCGCGCGCGTGCGTGTGCTTGAACATACGCGTATGTATTAGTATATTGCTTATATGTACATGGACATGCGAATGTAGATTGATTTCTATATTTGTGTGTTTTCGTGTAGGTATACGTGTGTATGTCCGTATTCGTGTGTGAGTGTGTGTATTTGTATATTTTCATAAATGTATACGTAAAAGTGTACCGTATATAGATGTATATCTTTATTGCGTGTGTGTGTGTGTGTGTGTGTGTGTGTGTGTGTGTGTGTGTGTGTGTGTGTGTGTGTGTGTGTGTGTGTGTGTGTGTGTGTGTGTGTGTGTGTGTGTGTGTTAATAAATTAGTAATCTCCCATACGTTGATTACTGCACAACAGGAAGACAATAACTGTAAAACGAAAGACTGCTTGGAAGAGGGAATCAAAATGGAGGAAAAACAGATACGGAGACCCAAGCGGCTCTGCCGGGAGGGCGGGGGCTCGGCTGAGGAGCGGAGAAAGGGATTACGACGATAGATCAACTTAAACTTGGTCTTGACGTCGTAATTTCTCAAAGAAGGTGGAAACTTTGGGAGGGTTGTTAAGAACGAACAGAACGAATTAAGTTATAGCTTCTTCACTTGTTTAATTGTCTGATGACGAGTGGAAGACACAAGATGTGCAAATGCGTGCGTGTCTGTAAGTATGTGCTATATGTTTCTATGTATATGCTATGTGCGTGTGACTCATCATGGTCTTGGAACATGTGCAGGACTTGTGATCGACACACACATACATTAAAATCAACTTTACATATGTAGATTGTTTAGACTTTATTCTGATAACTGTCGAACGATTTTAATGAAACAAGGAGAACATTCGTTTGACATGATTTCCTCATCTGAATGTAATCGTGTAGCGTTAACCAGAATAAAATTATAGATGCGGGTCACCGTACAGAATGAATTATTCAACATTAATGTAATTCCTTAGCATTGAATCTTTATCACATGAATAAAATAGTCTAACGGCAAACAGAATAAAAACAGTCACTGGAAAGGGTAGGGTGTCACTATACTGAGTGGGTAAGGAACGTAGCTCCTCCAACAAGTTATGATGACCTCTTGGTCCATAAGGAGGCTAGTTGGCAAAGGAAAATAAAAGTGAAACAAGTACTCAAACATACACATAAATCAAGCACAACAAGTCACCCAATTTTCAGACACCACGCTATTTTGCTTCGGTGTTTATCCAAGAGGTCACTCTGGCCTATGCCAGGTTCAGGCAATGGTCGGCCCTGAGACGAATATGAGATAAAAGGTGATTGGCCAGTGTGCTGTGTTGTCGTCGGTGGAGGATGGCATTAGGAAGGGACAAAGAAGGGAAGGAAGTTCTTAAAATGGGAGTGAAGGAAGAGGAAGAAGAGGGAAAGGAAGCTGAGTACGAGTAGGAAGCCGAGAGGGGGAAGTAGAAGAAGAGAGAAGGATGGAGGAGGAAGAAAAAGAGTAAGATGGGCAGGTGGAGAAAAAGAGAGAAGAAGGAAAGGATCATGATACAAAAAGAGGACAAGTAAGAAGAGAAGTAACTTGAGGATATGAAGGAAGAGGAAAAGAGTGCAGGAGGTGGAAGAGAGGCACTAGTTGGTGTTTGTGAAAGATGAAAGATTCCGTATTACCGGGACAATGAAAAACGAGGCCATGATAAAAAGACGATGAGGAGAATAAGAGAAGACGATAACGATGATAATGATAACGAGAAAAAGGAGCAATGTTGATGATGATGATGATGATGATGATGATGATGATGATGATGATGATGATGATGATGATGATGATGATGATGATGATGATGATGATGATGATGATGATGATGATGATGATGATGATGATGATGATGATGATGATGATGATGATGATGATGATGATGATGATGATGATGATGATGATGATGATGATGATGATGAGAAAAAGGATGTTATTGATGACGGAGATTAGAACGAAAATAATAACATTTAAGGCGAAGAAAACAAGAGAAAGGAGAGTTAAGAGATAATGGTAAAGACGACGAAGACAAAGAAAAAAGATGAAGAAAAAAGAAGGAGAAAAAAGAAGAAGAAGAAGAAAAAAGAAGAAAGAAGAAGAAGAAGAAGAAGAAGAAGAAGAAGAAGAAGAAGAAGAAGAAGAAGAAGAAGAAGAAGAAGAAGAAGAAGAAGAAGAAGAAGAAGAAGAAGGAGGAGGAGGAGGAGGAGGAGGAGGAGGAGGAGGATGAGAAGAAGAAGAAAAAGAAGAAGAAGAAGAAGAAGAAGAAGAAGAAGAAGAAGAAGAAGAAGAAGAAGAAGAAGAAGAAGAAGAAGAAGGAGGAGGAGGAGGAGGAGGAGGAGGAGGAGAAGAAGAAGAAGAAGAAGAAGAAAATAATCATCAACAGTGCACTTTAGTAAAAAAAAAAAAAAATCACTACCGCTACAACCACCACCACCATCAAGTGTGTGTGTGTGTGTGTGTGTGTGTGTGTGTGTGTGTGTGTGTGTGTGTGTGTGTGTGTGTGTGTGTGTGTGTGTGTGTGTGTGTGTGTGTGTGTGTGTGTGTGTGTGTGTGTGTGTGTGTGTGTGTGTGTGTGTGTGTGTGTGTGCTTGTGTGTGTGTATGTGTGTGTGTGCGCGCACGCTCGCGAATCTTCATCTGGCTAAGTTCTTCAGCAGAACTTTTTCACAACCGATAACAGACGTTAACAAGGAGCAGGTGATGGGAAAAAAGGAAACGAAGTCATGTAGGAGGAGGAGGAGGAGGAGGAGGAGAACGAGGAGGAGGAGGAGGAGGAGGAAGAGGAGGAGGAAACGTGAGGGTACGGAAGGAGAAAAGGAAGCGGACTAAACACCAGAGGGGTCCTATGTCGTCTCCTTCGCCTTTCTCGCTTCCTTCGCCTCCGCCTTGAAAGACTTGGAGGCCACTTTGAGGACGTACCGGCACAAGTTCATGGAAGAACTGGAAGCCTTCGGACCCTTCAATTCGGTGACGTACTATAGCGATATCTTGCTGGTAACTGAGTGTAATGAGGAATAGACATTTGGGAATGGATGTGAAGAGGAGACTGTATGAAGGAGTGATTGTGCCAACAGCACTGTATGGGGCAGAAACGTGGAACATAAGAGAAGAAGAGAGAAAGAGTTTGAATGTGTTTGAGATGAGGTGTCTGAGAAGTATGGTGGGGGTTACTAGGCTGGATAGAGTGAGAAATGAGGAGGTGAGGAGGAGAACAGGGGTGAAAAAGGATTTGGGAGATAGGGTTGATGAAAGAATATTAGGATGGTTTGGACACATGGAAAGAATGAGTGAAGAAAGACTAGTAAAAGAGGTATGGAAGGCAGATGTGGAGGGAGTGAACATGAGGGGACGTACTAGAATGAGGTGGATGGATGGGGTGAAGGGGGCTTTGGGGAAGAGGGGAATGTCTGTTGAGGAAGGAAGGGAGAGGACGGAAGACAGAGGTGAGTGGAGAATGGTTGTATATGAATGATGTTGTGATTGCATGAGGAGGAATGGGCAGGGGGGTGGGGGGGTGGGGTAGTATGTGTGAGTAAATTTTGACGCAGCCCGAAGGGATTTTCTCCCCGTCCTCTCCTTATATGCAAGGGGGGACGGAGAGGGGGGGTCGCCGATTAAATGAAGCGGCCTTGCTGTGGATGTGCTGTGTCTTGCGACACTGCTTCCGACCCAGGGCGGTGGGCAGGGTGCAGGGATGACCAGTCATCCAGGAGGTGCTCAGATGAGAGGGAGGGTGGGAGGGGTGTGGAGTGTATGTAGGGATGAAATGGGTGGGAGTGTTTTTATGCCTTTCCCTTTTTGGCTACCTCCCTTGTAAGGGGGAAAAAGCCTTGGTATATGTATGTATGTATGTAACTGACAGATAATTTCATTCAGCTGAAGGGACTGAAACTCCAGTCTCGAGAGGTCTCGATCCTTCAAAGGCCTTATCAATCCAAAGTCCGACAACTGTAGTTGCACGAAATAGCCTGTTATTAGACAAAGTAAAACCGATAAAGAGTGTCACCGTATTGAAGAGGTAGAGACCGATGGGGGGGGAAAATGAGTAGGAGGGAAACGTCATGGACTACTCTCTTGGAGTCCTGAGAACGTCCCTCCGTTCAATATCAACCACGAGAACCTAAGCTACGACAGAATCCGTCACCTTTGCCCAAGGTGTACACACTGACAGGGAGCGTGGCAACCACTGAATGCTGTTCGTGTCTAACTTAGGGATTCGTGATGGGAAGCTA
>NC_134784.1:81256044-81258544 GCF_046742065.1 Oratosquilla oratoria | reverse complement strand
TGTATATCTATATATATATGTATATATATACATAGGTATATATATATATATATATATATATATATATATATATAAGTATATGTGTAGATATATATATATATATATATATGTATATATATATAATATATATATATACACATATATTCAAATATGTATATATATATACATATATATATATATATATATATATATATATATATATTATACTAGCCCAATTACCCACGCATTGCTGCATGCAAATTATGATTATTTTGATTTTGATAGAATTTGTAATTTGTGGAGTAAAGTTACACGTATCAATATAAAAGGTAACACAAAATGTTAATGTATGAAAAAATATCAATTTGAGGAGAGAGACGCCCTTTAGAAATAGAATATATTCGGCCGCAGAAGATTTGATTTTTTTTTTCATTATCTTTGAATTTGAATACATTAACGCCCGCGAAAAATAAAAATAAAAATAACCAAAATTTCAACATTTGGTAAAATCATAAAATCATTTTATAATTACATGCTTTCTTCTTACAAAGGCTGTCATAGTTTGTGGCAACATTAATTTCACAAATACAAATAATATTTATGAACACATACAACGGTTTGTTTAATCATAGTATTTTTTTTAACAAAATACCAATTCTATGAAGGGAAGACTACAGTAGTTGCATGTTACCCCACCATCCCTTTAACCCTTAGCCCTCGTCAAAATATGTATATATATATATATATATGTATATATATGTATATATATATATATGTATATATATATATATATATATATATATATATATATATATATATATATATATATTAGAAATGAAATATAGTTATCCAAGTACCTGGAGTGACTGAGTATCAGAATATATATGGGAAATGATGATTATCTTAATTTCGATAGAATTTGTAGAGAAAAGTCACACGTATCAATATAAATTGTAACTCAAAATATTAAGAAAGTATAAAAAAGAAACCAATTTCAGGAGGAGACTCCCTTTGGAAATAAGATATATTCGGCCGTTTGAGGGGGTTTATACGGTGTTTAAAGTGATGTGTGAATGCGTGAACGGGGTATTTGGTTGTCGAACACGTTGGTTAAACCCCAAATACCCCGTTCATACGTTCACACATCACTTTAAACACGTGTCTATCGAACCGCGTTCGACGAACCGTTAGACCGTGTAAACCCCCTCAAGGAGAAGAATTGAACTAATTTTTTATTATCTCTGATATCGAGTATACTACCGCCTGCGAAAAATAAAAATAAAAATAACCAATATTTCAACATTTGGTAACATTATACAATCATTTTACAATTACATGTTTTCTCCTTACAAAGGCTATCATAGTTTGTGGCAACATTAATTTCACAAATATAAGTAATTTTTATGAACACATAAAATGATTTGTTTAATCATATTAAGTTTTGTAACAAAATACCCATTCTATAGAGGGGAGACTACAGTAGTGGAGTGTTACCCCACCCTCGCCAAAATAATATATATATATATATATATATATATATATATATATATATATATGTATGTATATATATATACATATTTGGAAATGAAATATAGTTATCCAAGTACCTGGAGTGATAGGGTATCAGAATATATATAGTTATGCGGGTCTATCCCCAAAACCATAGGAGGAGTTCGTGTACAAACAAACAAACAAACAAATAGTGTCTCCTTTAAGTCGCTTAGTATTTTTGTGAAATAAGAATTAATATGATTAAACAAACCATTGTATATGTCCATAAATAATATTTACGTTTGTGAAATTAATGTTGCCACAAACCATGATAGCTTTTGTAAGAAGAAATCATATGAATGTAAAATGATTGTATAAGTTTACCAAATGTTGATTTTTTTTTTTCACTGCGGGTGGCAATTTATTTTCCAAGAGGCTACTACTGTATTATAGTTCTTTTGTCTGACTCTGCTTTGTGTGTATGTGTGTGTGTGTGTGTGTGTGTGTGTGTGTGTGTGTGTGTGTGTGTGTGTGTGTGTGTGTGTGTGTGTGTGTGTGTGTGTGTGTGTGTGTGTGTGTGTGTGTGTGTGTGTGTGTGTGTGTGTGTGTGTGTGTGTGTGTGTGTGTGTGTGTGTGTGTGTGTGTGTGTGTGTGTGTGTGTGTGTGTGTGTGTGTGTGTTATTTCGCTAGGTGATTGTTATTAAACCATAGAAGTGCTCGCTGTCCAAGAAAATATTTTCAACAAAATAGGCATACAACTGACGAAAATCATATCAGAAGATACCCGATGACTTGATTATTGTCTTCTATTCCCCAAAATTTGAAAATCTTAAGTATTCACAACGAAAACGCCTTGTGGTATCTAGGGTATTCCTGATTATGGAATCTGTTATTCCGAATACCTGAGGTTGCAAATTTGTGAAATTGTTACTAGAAATACAACGGTATATATACATATATATATATATATATATATATATATATATATACATATATATATATATATGTATATATATATGGGTGTGTGTAT
>NC_134784.1:81233544-81236044 GCF_046742065.1 Oratosquilla oratoria | reverse complement strand
TTTGAACAATTGCCTAGCCCTCAGTTGTGCTCTGTTGACGTAATCGGAGGCGTACAGGTCTCGCATTCACTTAGTTGTGGGTTCAAGTTCCCCACATCTCTCCGATTCCCATCAACATTTTGTTTTTGACTCGAGATCAATCTATAGTCATAGTAGATTACTGTGTGACTCTGGTCCAGAGGGGCGTCACTCAACCCTTCTAACATGTTGAGTGCATAAGATTTATAAGACGATACCCCCCTTGTTTCCAAGAACTCCCTCTTCCCCTCAGTTGAATAAAATCGGCTGGCAGCAGATAGATTAACATTCAACTCTCGTTAACATGTAGTATGCGCTGAAACAGTTGGTTATTTTAAGAGATTCCATAACTTTATGGATAGGGATGGCAGGTGGTAAGGGACATGGAAGTGCCTAGTGTAGTCTTTTTGGCTACCTACAGCCTCTTCTATTCTTGTGTTACATGGTCGAAAGATTAAGCTACGCCCCGGTATTGAATTTGTTTCTTATGTCGGTCTTCCTTCTGCTCTCTTTCCTCCCACCTTCCTCGCAACTCTCATAACTCTCTTCTTTCTCTTCGGGGAGACATATTTTCCAATAATTTTCGACTCATCCCATGGCCTATTTTTTCGTAACCTGTGAGTCTGTCTGTGTGTTTTTTTTTTTTTTTTTTTTTTTTACGGACTCAATAGATGACGATAGCAAAATCATACTGACAGGAGACCCACTAGTCCAAGATGAGGTTGGAAGCAGAAAAAAATTAACAGAATAACGATTTGGGTGACCTTTCAGTTAGCTAAATTGCATTACGATAATTCACGTTTCGCCAAATTGCACTTTGCCAAACTACCTCAGGTTATGTATTTTGCCAAACTCCTTATGGTTAAGTTACGCTAGATTAGCTTTGGTTGTGGAGTTTGGCGAAATAGGAGTTTGAGAAACAACAACTTGGCGAAATATTGTTTGCCAAAAATGGGAATTATTGTACAGGAGACTCTAGTCTAATGCCAACAGCTACTGGTGACTGCCAGTTACATTAGCTACCAGGCTACATAGGGCAAAGGTGAGGACTTCGATTAGATCTAAGCGCCTACTAGTGTAAGCTCTACACCGTAATGTACTATGAAGTACCTGGGACAGACCACCCGCTCTCACGGGATCGATTTTTTATGAGAGGTAAAGAAAAGTCTGTAGGAATATGAAATGGTAGTCGTGTATAAAAGGGGCTATTGCCACTGAGCACATTATAGGGATATTTATTAGGAATTGTGTCGTGGCTCAAGAGGTAGGTGCCACTGTAGTGTTTGGTTTTCATCACGCCTCGAACCTACAAGAGCTTGCGTTCGATTCTCAACGAGTAGTCTAAGACATTAATGATAACATCGACTGAAGCTACGTGTGTCCTGGTGTAATCTTGACATGGTTCTTAGTCATTTACACAGAACCCGGAAGATGAAACCAAAACATAATTACATTATATGTACCTCTATGATTGCTTCGTCAAACTCTACGCTCTGGTTTACTTTGCCTTAGGTGTATGGGCAGCCTGTGCAAGGGAGGGACAGTCATCGAAAGCGTATCACTCATGAGGACCACATGGGGACTCTCTTCTTCTTTGGGGTATAGGACATAGGGTAGGAGGTATTCTTCTCTCGAGGGGCACTTTGTATGGCACTCTCACTCTTAGTGCCACGTTCCTCCTCTGACGCATCTTTTCTTCTCCCTGAAAAAGTGTCTTCCTGCTTTTATGCGTGCGGTTCTTTTGCCGAAGGGAATGTGTCTTTGTGTTCGCCATTCTCTGCCTCTCCCTGTCTGTCTGTCAATCCCTTTGCTTGTCTGTCACTGTTTGTCTGTCTCTTTGTCTGTCTTTCTCTTTCTTTCTCTCTCTCTCTTTCTCTGTCCATCTCTCTCTTTATCTCTCTCTCACTTACTTTCACTCTCTTTCTCTTTGTCTCTCTCTCACTCACCTTCTCTTAGTCTCTACCCTTCTCTTGTATAAGTGGCCTCTCTCAATTGAATAAATTCGTCTGGCGTTTGGTAGAATACATATTGATATTATGAAACGGAATGAAACGTTAAACCAAGTTAAACTGGGTGTAATTAACCTGTTTGCTGCGGAGGTCTCCCTCAGCTGAATAAAATGGTCTTCCGGTAGCAAGAATAAATACGGGTACTTGAGTAAAACGCAGACAAAGGAGATAACTCTCTTTTTGCTAGTTGTATATATACGTATACTCTATTGAAGTCGACAGCAGTTAGAGGATTGTTCAGTTTGCATTCTCAATTGTTCTTACAATGTTTCGGTCTACGTTGGTAAGGGGTACGAAGTAGAATTCTAAAATACATGCTAGTTTTCTCTAGACGTCTTTCGACCATCAATCGACAATATTCAGGAGTAACATCTTGCGGTCATTATACAGGTATGATTATGTATTATTCTTGACATGGCTATTTATTTGGTTTATTCTAACATTGGGGGAGGTAACCCATGGGGAAGTAACAT
>NC_134784.1:81216044-81223544 GCF_046742065.1 Oratosquilla oratoria | reverse complement strand
CACGGTGTCGCGTGGTGGCTGGTTAGGTGGAAGCTAATCAAGATTTAATGTATAGTTATGAACTTCTCTGCTGATTGCTGTTGCTTATCATGTGTCATGATATGCAATAGTATCTTGTCACTCACTGTTCTGGCTTTCAAATTTTGCCTTTGAAGCCTAAAAATAGTTTCCAATTTTCTTTCATTTTTTTTTTTTTTTCGTTTTGATCTATCAACAGCGTTCAGTCATAAAGACTTTTAACTTTCATAAAAGTAATTATTTGTTAATTGCTGTCATCTCCTTAGTCCAACTTTTAATCGACGATAGGGCGTGTGCACGCGCCCGCACACACACACACACACACACACACACACACACACACACACACACACACACACACACACACACACACACACACACACACACACACACACACACACACACACACACACACACACACACACACTCACACACACACACACACACACACACACACACACACACACACACACACACACACACACACACACACACACACACACACACACACACACACACACACACACACACACACACACACACACACACACACACACACACACACACACACACACACGCACACACACACACACACACACACACACACACACACACACACGCACAAACACACACACACACACACACACACACACACACACACACACACACACACACACACACACACACACACACACACACACACACACACACACACACACACACACACACACACAATCTGCTGTTGTCGAATAATTTTATTCACCCTTATAGACGCAATCATTACGTCAAATATCTCCATGGAAGCAAGTTCTAACGCTCCGTGTCCCATCTGTCCGTACGCAAAGGTCAACGAAGACTTCCCTCCACACTTAAATATCTCTTGGTGTCAGTTCCTCCCTGTGCGTGTATGACAAGAACAGGTGGTAGTAATAAATGAATAGAAAACTAATTTTGATAAATTGTTGATGAGGAGATAAGCAGACAGGCACAGAAGAGGGGAACGGTGGTGGAAGATTGAAGATAGTGATATATGGATGCGTAGAAATGTACGAGTAGGAGATGTGTTCTTGAGCCGAGGAAGAAAAAGAGATAGAAAGTGGATGGTTGGTAAGGATTGAGAGTGAAAATGTATATGTGAATGATAGATAGCTATGAGGAGAGAAGAGTCAGTACAAAGAAAGACAAACAGATTAACAGACAAAAAGACAGACGAATAGAAAGAGAGGCAGACACAAACAGATCATATGAATACAGGCAAAGAGAAAGAAACAAAGACGAATAAATACAGATTTAGAAAGACAGACAAAGAGACAAAGTCATTGAAGACATATAGACAAAGGGGAACCAAAGCAGACATGCATAACAAAGTCAAAAAATAAAAATAAAGAGAGACAGAAATGTAAATGCAGATCGACAAACACAAATACAATCAAAGGAAAATAAAAATGAAGACTGGCAAAAAAAACAAACATAGTTAAACAAAGAGAGACAATCACAGATAAAGAAAAGCAAAACACATATAAAAAAGACAAATACAGATGCAGATGTGCAAATGGATAGACAACAGACAGGTACAAGCATGTAAACAGACAGAGACACACAGAAACACTTATAGCCAAATAGACAGACAATGACAGACACAGACAGACATACACAGGGTTACAGAGAAACAGGGACACACACAAACACATATAGACAGATAGAGAGACAGCAACACAGACAAACTAGGTGAAGGAGTTTGGAGCCGGTGTGGTATTGGCCATAACCTTTTTTCTCTCCTTTTTCTCATTCCAGGTACGTGTCCTGGAGCCTCTTTATTTGACGCCGCCCAAAACAGAGGTACGTCTCGCCCTCATCAATCGACGACAACTGCTGGCATCAATTGACGATAAACATTGATAACCAGTCGCAGCGCCATTGATGTTTGCTTCTCGCCATTTTCGATAATTGAAGTTCACAGCGAAGGGACGGGAGGGGGGCAGAAAAGGAGGAGTGAGGGACGAGTGTGTAGAGGAGTGGCACTCAGACACTCTGAATTCCTTGTTTACGCCATACTATTTTCTAACTTCCCTGAGACCAATTCAACACTGAATAACCTCGTCTTGCGTCCAATAACGACTCCTGGTTGCCTGGGCCTCTTTGCCCCAAAGGCCCCTTGAGGACGCTGGACACCTAGAACTCGTAGGAGGACACTGAATTTCTAGAGTCTCTAAATCCCTATGGGGGGGGGGGGCAGACTCCTCGGGAAATTAGAACTCCTAGGAAAACTATAGACTCCTTGGAGAGGGGTTGGACTTCTAGGAGCCCCTGTATTCCTAGGATGAGCCCTAGAATCGCATGGAGTCTTAGGACTTCTATGGGGAGCCTTTGGATCCTTATGTATGTTTTCTGAACTCCTACTGGAAGGGCTTTGGATTACTATAGGGGGACTTTGGGCTCCAAGACAGGGTTCTGGGCTTCCTACGCGGGGTTCTGGACTCCTAAGCGGGGCTTCTGGACTTCTGGGAGCGGCGGTTGGGGGGTTAGACTCCAAATGTGCCCCCAAACACCAGTCAAAAGCTTGTTTAATATGACAGAATAAAATTCAAATGGTCTCTAGTTCAACTGTAGGTTTTGCACATTGTTTATGTACTATGAATGATTTATATCTACTTCCTCCCTTAGCCCCTCCCTTCGTCCTTTTCTTCCTCCCTCAACTTTCTTCAGAGTAGTTTTTAGATTAGTCGTCCGTTCTAAGCACTTGAGGAAGGTTGAACTCTTGTCTTGATGTGTTCGGTCTGCCTAGACTTCAGGGCTCTTCAGGACTGTATATGAACGTATGTATGATCCTATGTATGTATGGATGTATGTACAGTATATATGCATGTGTGCATGAATGTATATATGTATGTATGAAAGCACGTATGCATGCATATATGTATGTATATATTTATTTATGCGTGTCTACATTATGCATATATGTATGCTTGTATTATGTATGTATTTCTATGTATTGTGGTTTGTTTGATATATAATATTGTAACAATTAACTATCATCATTATCGTTAATGTCAGTCACCATTATCATAAATATCATTATCGTTATCCTTTATGCATCTTGTAAGAGTTAGATTTATGAAAACTTAGGTCCCCCTCGCCTGCCCCTCCCACTCCTTCCAACTGCCCCCCTTCTTCCTCCCAATGACGAATGGAAATAGCTGTTTAATTGAGAGGTGGATGGTAATGCTGTTGGCTTAGTTGTTGTTATTGTGCCAGGAGACACTTCAGACGCAATAAACGCTCCCAAGGATTCGATAACACCGCTTTAATGGCCGTGGAACGGGTGGGAGGGGGAGGCTGGTGTGGTGGGAGAGGTGGGAGGGGTAGGAGGGGTGGGAGGGGTGGGAGTAGTGGTCAGGAGAAGATAGGAGTGGAGGTGGGAAGCTGTGGGAGTAGGGTAAGTAGAAGGGGTGGTCATGAGATAGGAAAATAGGACTAGAGGTGTGAAGATAGGGGTGCAGGTGGAAAGGGGTAGAGTAATGAAAGTGATGCGAGGAATACTGGTAGAAGAAGTGGTCATGTGGAACAAACACAAGTGGTATCTCAAGGGGTGAGAGAATTGGGATAGACTTGGTAAGGGTGGTAATGATAGTGGTGGTAGTTTTGGTACGGGTGTCAGTGGTGGTGGTGGTGGTGGTGGTGGTGGTGGTGGTGATGGTAGTGGTGGTGGTGGTGGTGGTGGTGGTGGTGGTGGTGGTGGTGGTGGAGGTGGTGGTGGTGGTGATGGTGGTGGTGGTGATGGTGGTGCTGATGAGGGTGGTGGTGGAAGGGTTTGAGAGATGGCAGCTGTGGCAGGAACCGTGAAGAGTGGTTATGGGTGATGATAAAGGATTACGTTTTCTCGGAGACCACTTTACCCATCCAAAACAACGCAGATTCCATATCGCGTCTTTTGTATCGTCTGTTATCTTAACTCTCATTGCCAACAAAGTAACTCCGAATAGAATAAAGTATTTGAATTTAGATTGAACTTAAATTATGATTTGAAGCCGTACCACATGTTCCGTGTAACCTTTTGAATCTTTCGGTCTATTTTCAAAGGTCTTCCCTTTTTTTTTTTTTTTTTTTTTTTTTTTTTTTTTTTTTTTTTTTTTTTTTTTTTTTTTTTTTTTTTTTTTTTAAGGTGCACCACGACAGACTGCCACTCCGTCTTTGAACAACCAGTACCTCCTCTTCTTCCTCTAGTTGGTGACAAAGAAACATTCCTACACTGATAAAATATATCGCACCAAAGTTCCTTTTCATATTGGACGTCCCAAAGTCTGTTACCAGCTGTTATAAAATTGCAGGTTTTCCAATCAGTGGAATTTGAAACAGCAATTATTATTGCATGTATACATATGTATATACGTACATGCACAGATTCATATATACATACATATATACATGCATACACACACACATGCACACACACACACACACACACACACACACACACACACACACACACACACACACACACACACACACACACACACACACACACACACACACGGCTGAAATAATTTTAGTATCGCTACGCTGCGGGTCGTTACTCCAACTCTCTTGAGCAGGAAGTTGGGTGCGTGTGTGCGTGTAAGGTCATAGCATGACCCATAGGTCGGTCATATATGAGCTCTGAGCTCTCTTCCGGGAGGGAAATAGCTGTAGACCACGAGTCGAACACGTCATCCAAGACCATAGTGAATCTCTCTCTCTCTCTCTCTCTCTCTCTCTCTCTCTCTCTCTCTCTCTCTCTCTCTCTCTCTCTCTCTCTCTCTCTCTCTCTCTCTCTCTCTCTCTCTCTCTCTCTCTCTCTCTCTCTCTCTCTCTCTCTCAGTTTTTCTCTCTGCACCTCAACCCTATTCATCTCCATGTCCTCTCTCCCTTGCCGTTCCTCTCCTCCTCCTTTCCTCCTCCTCCTTCATCTCCCCTTCTCTCCCTCTCTCCCTCAGACTGTGTTCCTAACTATTACTCTCATTTTTCATCTATTCCTATCTGCTCTTCTCTTTCTCCCCTCTCTAATTCTCCTATTCACTTCCCCTTGTTATTCCCTCTTGCCTCTCCCTTCCCGTATTTTTTGCTCTTATTCTTCTCCATTTTTTCTTTCTCCTTTTCATTCTTTCATTTTTCTCGTCCGTCTCCGTACGTTGTTTTTTTTTTCTTCTTCTCGCTTCCTTCCGGTCACTCTGTTTCTCTTTTTCTCTCCATCTTAATTCTCTCTTTTATTTGCGTTCCCATAATTACCCGGTTTTCTCATTGTTTTGTCTCTTCGCTCTCTCTTTCTCTTTAACTCAAATTCATTCCCACTCCTACTCTCTCACTCACTCTCACTATCACTGTTACTTCTACTCTCACTCACTATCACTCTTATTCATTCTCACTCTCACTCACTCCTACTCATTCTCACTCTCAATTACTCTATCACTATTATCCTTTACTCTATCTCACCCTCATTCTTATTCATTCTCATTCTTACTCACTATCACTCTCACTCTTTCACTCATTCTCACTCACTCTCTCACACTCACTCTCACTCACTCTCACTCTTACTCATTCCCACTCTCACTCTAATTCTCACTCTCACTCTCAATCTCACTCATTGATTCCCATTCTCACTCATTTTCACTCTCACCCCCTCTCAGTCACTCCCACTCTCGCTCTTTCTCTTGCTCTCACTCACTCTCAGTCTCACTGTCGTGCATGGACCTCTCCTGATAGCTGGCTTATACGTCGTTTTGTATTCTTCAAGACTGGCATTTTCCTGTCTTGTCTGTTCTCTTTATCACTTCTCTTTCATCCCCTATCCTCTCCTCGCCCCCTCTTTCTCTCTCTCTATGTTATATATATATATATATATATATATATATATATATATATATATATATATATCTTCTTTTTCTTCTTTTTCTTCTTCTTCTTCGTCTTCTTCTTCTTCTTCTTCTTCTTCTTCTTCTTCTTCTTCTTCTTCTTCTTCTTCTTCTTCTTCTTCTTCTTCTTCTTCTTCTTCTTCCTCTTCCTTTCTTCTTCTTCTTCTTCTTCTTCGTCTTCTTCTTCTTCTTCTTCTTCTTCTTCTTCTTCTTCTTCTTCTTCTTCTTCTTCTTCTTCTTCGTCGTCTTCTTCTTCTTCTTCGTCTTCTTTCTTCTTCTTCTTCTTCTTCTTCTTCTTCTTCTTCTTCTTCTTCTTCTTCTTCTTCTTCTTCTTCTTCTTCTTCTTCTTCTTCTTCTTCTTCTTCTTCTTCTTCTTCTTCTTCTTCTTCTTCTTCTTCTTCTTCTCCTCCTTCTTCTTCTTCTTCTTCTTCCTCTTCCTACTCCCCTTCCTCTTCCTCTTCTTCTTCTTCTTCTTCTTCTTCTTCTTCTTCTTCTTCTTCTAATTCTTCTTCTTCTTCTTCTTCTTCTTCTTCTTCTTTCTCTTGTTTGTGTTCTTGTTCTTCTTCATCTTCTTTTTCCTCTTCTTTTTCTTCTTCTTCTTTTTCTTTATCTTCTTCTTATTTTACTTGTTTTTCCTCTCCCTCGTCGCATTTTCTTCCCTCTTTCTCCGCCTTCTGCAACGGGCAGAGAATTTTCCTGATTCACTCCCGTTTTTCACGTTTATTAGATTATTTGGCTCACCCTGGACTTTCTCTCGTTTTGTCTCTCTTTGTTTTACTTTTTCTCTCTCTCTTTATCCTTTCAAATCCGTATCCGTCTGTCCTTTTCTCTTTGTCTCTCTTTCTCACTCTCCTTTCTTGTCGCTCTTTTTTTCTTAATTTCCGCGTCTATCTTTCTTTACATTTCTTTGTGCTTCTCTCCGTCTCTCTCTCTCTCTCTCTCTCTCTCTCTCTCTCTCTCTCTCTCTCTCTCTCTCTCTCTCTCTCTCTCTCTCTCTCTCTCTCTCTCTCTCTCTCTCTCTCTCTCTCTCTTTCTCTCTCTCTCCCCCATCACATTTCCTTCCTATTAACGTCTCATATTATTCTATTTTTTCTTTTCTTTTCTCAACTTCACATGCGCTGTCACCTCTTTTCTCTCTCTCTCTCTCTCTCTCTCTCTCTCTCTCTCTCTCTCTCTCTCTCTCTCTCTCTCTCTCTCTTTTATTGCATGTTTTGCTTCGTCCTTTTCTTTTCTTCCAAGCCTGCTCCACATTTTTCATTCACCCTCTTCTCTTTGTTCATCGCTTTCTCGTACTGCTGTTGGTCTATTTTCATTCTATTTTTTTCCTCTTTTTTCCCCTTTTCCTCCTCCTCCTCCTCCTCCTCCTCCTCCTCCTCCTCCTCCTCCTCCTCCTCCTCCTCCTTCTTCTCCTCCTCCTCCAGCATCACAACCTCCTCCTCCTACTACTCCCCTTCCACCACATATTTCTCGTTCTTCTGCTATTCCTCCTCTCACCCATAATCATCTCTATTTTCTCCCTCTACTTTTAATCTTCCTTCCTCTACTTGTCATCCTCCTATTTTCATATCTTCCTCTCCTCCTCCTCCTCCTCCTC
>NC_134784.1:81191044-81196044 GCF_046742065.1 Oratosquilla oratoria | reverse complement strand
TGGGTAGAGACACGCTTTGGCTGAGGTATGTGGACGACGTCCTTGTCATCGCTCCGAAAGAGGTACAATTAGATGACAAGTTGAGTAGATTGAATCATGTCGAACCAAACATCCAGTTTACTATCAAACACGAGACGGGTAACAAACTAGCTTTCTTGGATACGGTGATTTGGAGGAGAGGTAGTAGGATATCATTCTCTGTCTACAGAAAAAGCACCAATAAAGACGATGTGATTCATTTCTACTCAGCGCATAGCAACAAAATAAAAAACGGAGTGGTTATAGGATTTTTCTTAAGGGCATACCGTATTTGTAGCGAAGAATTTTTAGAGGATGAAATCAAATATATTTTCAAAGTATTCACTAAACTCAGGTACCCGGAAGGACTACTGCACAGATTGAAGAAGAAAGCAACGGTAATAATGAGAAGGAAGAAGGACGACTGGTCCAGAGAAGGTAGGGAGGGGTTTTTGTCCGTCACCAACTCGAAGTACGCGGAGGAGTTGGGACATATTCTCACAAAAGCGGGTGTGAGTGTTGCTTTCTCCACGGGTACAAAATTAGGAGAAGTTGTCAAGAATAGAAATAAATCAGAAAAGGATGTAGAGAAGGGCGCAATTTACAATATACCATGTGGTGGTTGTCCGTTAGGATATTATGGAGAGACGGGAAGATCAGTGGAGCTACAGACATATGAGCACAAAAATGACGTCAGAGCTCACAGAACCTCCAACTCGCTAGTAGTTCATTTAGACCAATGTGGTCATCTTCCAGATTGGAACAAGATAGAGGTGCTTCACAAAGGTCTAGAGAAAAAGAAAAGAAAAATAGTGGAGGCAGCCTACATTACTTCCCACCCCTGCATCAACCGTAGGGAAGAGTTGATAAAATTAGCAGGAGCGGTAAGTACTCTGATTATCAAGGAGGTAAAAAGGACAATTGAGAACGGAGGGAGAAGTGACATGGTCGGAGTCACATGAAAAAGGGTAGAGGATGGATGATAGAGGGAGGGGAACTCGGCAAGGATGGGTTATATAAGCTGTTAATTTTCTGAAACTGTATGTACTTTGAGAATGTCCTGGTAAGGACGAAACGTCAGTGAATAAAACTCCAACTGTTCTCTGTGTTTAACTCACCACCCTTCCACTCATATATATACATATATATGTATATATATATATATATATATATATACATATATATATATATATATATATATATATATACATATGTATGTATATATATGTTACTAATGAAAAACATAGTACCACATTTGTCGATCGCGTGAAAACAACTGATGGAGCAAAAAAGACTGGAGACAGGGAATCTATATCTTTCGATTACAAAACTGTAATCCATTTCAATAGATACAGAGTAGAGAGAAGAGTGCTACTTAACTAGCACCCTTGACAAAAATGTGAGCACATTGGAAATCTCACTACCTTATCAGTATACGCGAGATGTGGGATTAGGGAGGCAAATGTCTTTTGACTAAACTTATGATCAATAATCCTGATAGTATGTCCGGGGACCATTGCCCCTTTGAAATGTTCATATTGGGTTAATATTCAATGATAGTTGATTCAACCATTTTTCTCCTGAACCACATCTAGACCTACATATGAGCTCACCTCAGTCCCAATATAAACAATGGTGAATTGTTTAACATGGGACACCGCTGAGCTTTCTTGTTCATATACTTTTTAGATGTTTTAATTGCTCATGACGGGGATAAGCTTGGCTTTACTGTCTATAGAAAAGAGACCCATTCTGGTAGTTGTCTCCATTTCTTCAGCAACCACCCAGGTAAAGTAAAAATGAGAGTCGACTCAGGTTTATTTCTTCGAGCTCTCAGGATTTGTAGTCCCCAGTATATTGTTGGGGAATTAAATCTCACTAAATCTCAACTTAGTAAGTTAGCTTACCCGGATTGGTTATTGGACAAAGCCCTCAAGCGAGCGAGAGGCAATTTTTCAACACCGCCCCCATTTCCTCTAAATTCTCATTGGATAAGAGCTCCATAGTCGTTCTCTTTTCGGAATCATTTGATCCTTCAACTAAGTTTCTTTCCAAGGACAAATTAAACTTCATTCATCATTACCTCAACACCATTAAAAAAAAGTCCAGATGTTTAATCGCCACCATGTAAAGGCTGTGATCTAGTTTACATTAGACAGACGGGGAGGGATTTGGATACTATGATATTTGGACACAAACGGTCCATCAGATATGGAAAAGAAAGCTGAGTGGTGTCCCATGTTAAACAATTCAACCATTGTTTATATTTGAACAAAGCAGAGGTCAAATATATGTCTAGGTGTGGGTTCAGTAGAAAAATGGTTGAATCATTGAATATCAACCCAACATGAACATTTCGAAGGAGCAATGGTCCCCGGACATAATATCAGGACAAGTTTAGTCAAAAGACATTTGCCCCCTGATCCCACATCTCGAGTACACTGAGTAAGTACTATAAGGTAGTGAGCTTTACCAATGTTCCCCCATTTTTGTCAAGGGTGCTACTTAAGAAGCACGCTCTTCTTTCTACTCTGTATCTACTGAAGAGGATTGTAATTTTCAATCGAAATATATAGATTCCCTGTCTCAGGAAATGAAACTGATCTTTTTCATTGATACGGTGATTAGAATAAAAATGAACAATGTATAAAGATCAGTTTTCATTTCCATGTACTTGAGAGCTTACAGGATTTCAGATCCTGAATTTATTGATGACGAAATTAGAACTATCCGGAATATTAGGGAAAAAGTTAAAATATCCCACTCATATTCTTAATTAATGTAATAACACTGCCAATAAACCTTTTTACAAAGCACACAATCAAGAACAAGAAAACCATGGGCAATTTAATACACTTGTTATTCCTTTTCATGAAAGCTTTCTTAGTGTTGTCAACATAATGGTGTGATCATTAAATATGACCACACCATTAAGAAAACTTTAATTAAGAACAGCCCGCCTAACAACAACGGTGTTGTCTATAAAATTCCATGCCAAGATTGTAACAAATTTTACATTGGACAAACTGGGAAAAACTTGGAAACAAGGATTTCCCAACATAAATATAGTGTGAGATCTGCCCAGGAAAATAATGCGTTATTTCAACACAAAGCAGTATACAACCATCATATTGATTGGTCTAAGGCAACAATTTTAGCCAAAGGGAAGAACCTACATGAAAGGAATATAATAGAATCATGCTTAATATCAGGCACTTTTGATAAAAATATAAACTTAAGCTATGGACAGATCGATGGAGGTAAGATCAACATTGTATTGTCTCCCCCCTTTCCCCTACGGTTGCTACCTGATACATTTAAGCACAACCCTGTATCTCTTTCATTTAGTCTGAAGATGTAATATACGAAAGTACTTACAGTCTACAAGTTTCTTGGTTATTTCGCATTTTCTTATCACGGTGATGTGATTGCTTGCATATATATATATATATATATATATATATATATATATATATATATATATATATATATATATATATATATGTATAGATATATATATACATATATATATTATATATGAATATATATCTATATATATATACATATATATATGTACATATATGCCATATATTTTGTATTCCTTGTACCATATATATTATATTCCTCGTTTTTTTTTTTTACTCCATTTTGTTATTACATTTCTTTTTATTCTCTTATTCTTCCAGTACTTTTCATCTGTATTCTTTTTCATGTAGGTGGTTTTACATTCCTCCCTTATCCCTTTCCATTTTTCCTCTCCGTGTAAGAGTATTTGTATGTTGTTTTCATTCCCTTTCCATATTTTTGCTCTGAGAATTTTCTACTCTCCTCTATTTTACTCGTACCATTCTTTGCTTCTCTTCCCCTTTTTCCAATCCTCCTGTTCCCTTTTTTCGTTGCATTCTTGTTCTTTGTCTATTTTTTTCCTCTTATCTGATTATGGTGTATTAGGCCTGAGTGATTCGTGTGCCCAGTCTCCTGTTCAGTTCTCTCTCTCGGATAGAGCGGAAAGAGTTGGGACGCTCTGTAACTCGTGTATGTATATATGTATGTACGTATTGTATTCATTAATGTATGTATGTATGTATGTATGTATGTATGTATGTATGTACGTATTGTATTTATGTATATTTGTATGTATGTATGTATGTAT
The DNA here is from genome assembly GCF_046742065.1 of Oratosquilla oratoria. Classification (NCBI taxonomy): domain Eukaryota; kingdom Metazoa; phylum Arthropoda; class Malacostraca; order Stomatopoda; family Squillidae; genus Oratosquilla; species Oratosquilla oratoria. The sequence goes on along the minus strand of NC_134784.1, from coordinate 81,191,873 downwards.
GTATGTATGTATGTATGTATGTATGTATGTATGTATGTATGTATGTATGTATGTATGAATGTATATATGTATGTATGTATGTATGTATGTATGTATGTATGTATGTATGTATGTATGTATGTATGTATGTATGTATGTACGTATGTACGTATGTATGTATGTACGCATGTACGTATGTATGTATGTATGTATGTATGTATGTATGTATGTATGTATGTATGTATGTATGTATGTATGTATGTATGTATGTATGTATGTATTTATGTATGTATGTATGTATGTATGTATGTATATAACTGGCTGTAGACAGACAATTTTATTCAACATGGGAATACCATATTCTTTCAACTCCTTCTTATCTTCCTCCACCCCTTCGTCCTCCTCCTACCCCTCCTCCTCCTCCTCCTACTCCTCCTCCTGCTCTTCCTCCTCCTCCTCCTCCTTTTCCTCTTAAACCTATTCTTCTTCCTCCTTCTCCACCTATTCTTTCTCCTTCTATTTCTGCTTGTCTTCCAACTCCTACTTCTACTTCTCTTCCTCCTCCTACCCATCCTCCTCCTACACCTACTCTTTGTACTCCACCTACTCCTCCTATTCCTTTCCTTCTCCTACTCCTACTCCTCCTCCTCCTCCTCCTCCTCCTCCTCCTCCTCCTCTGCTGTCGCCTTCAGAGTAACGCACTATTTCACTTGTTGCAGCTCGAAGCTTAAGAGAACACTTCTTCCTCTTCCTCCTCCTATTCCTCCTTCTCCTTCTCCTCTAAAAAGTGGCTAACGCTGACGCCTAGGCTGACGACGCAGGTAACAAAGGAGAAACCAAAATAACGCAG
>NC_134784.1:81176044-81183544 GCF_046742065.1 Oratosquilla oratoria | reverse complement strand
GGATTAGGGAGAAATGTCAATGTAGTGGTATTGGGAGACCTTAATGCTAGGGTAGGAAATGAACCAATAGACGGAGTGGTTGGGAAGTGTGGGGTTCCAGGAAAAATCGTAGTGGAGGGTTAATGGTGGAGATCTATCTAGAAAAAGAGTTGATGATAGCAAATACAGTGGAAAGAGAGAAACCCGGAGTTCCACTTTACAAGGGGAAAGGGGACTAGTGTGAGTGTAGTAGTTTCAGAGGGATCCGCTTGTTAAATGTAGTTGGGAAGGCTTATGGGAGGGTCTTGATTGAGAGGATTAGGAGAGGAATAAAGGGATTAATTGGTGAGGAACAGTGTGGATTTAAGACAAGTAGGGTCGCGTAGATCAGATTTTTGTGGTAAGACAGATATGTGAGAAAGCTATAGGAAAAAGTAAGGATATTTTATGGGCTTTTATGGATCTGGAAAAGGCTTATGACAGGGTAGACAGAAAGACACTGTGAGAGGTATTGCAGATATATGGAATAGGAGGAAAGCTGTTAAGGGCAGTCAAGAGTTTTTACGAGTAATAAAGCGTGTGTTATGATTAGAAATGAAGAGAGTGAGTGATTTGAGGTAAAGGTGGAACTTCGTCAGAGATGTGTTATGTGGCAGCAGACTGGAAGTGAATATTAAGGGAGAGGGACTGGAGGAAGTGGATAGTTTTATAAATTTGGGAGCGAATGTGACTGGAAAGGGAGGAGTGGAGGTGGAGATAGGATGTAGAGTGAGAGAAGCGAGTAAATGCCTTGGGGATTAAAAAGTGTATTGAGAAATAGACATTTGGGAATGGATGATAAAAGGATATTGTATGAAGGAGTGATTGTGCCTACAGCACTGTACGGAGTAGAAACATGAAACATAAGAAAGGAAGAGAAGTGGAGTTTGAATGTGTTTGAGATAATGTGTCTGAGAAGTATAATAGGGGTTACTAGGCTAGATAGAGTGAGAAACGAGGAGGTGATGAAGGGAACAGGGGTGGAAAGGGAGTTGGGAGATAGTGTTGATGAAAGAGTATTAGGATGATTTGGACACATGGAAGGAATGAGTGAAGAAAGATTAGTAAAAGAGGTAGGAAGACAGAGGTGGAAGGAATGAACATGAGGGGTCGACCTAGGATGAGATGGATGGATGGGGTAAAAGTGGCATTGGAAAACAGGTGAATGTCTGTTGAGGAAGGACGGGAGATGACAGAAGATAGGAGTGAATGGAGAATGGTTGTGTATGGATGAAGCTGTGATGCATGTGGGGGAGTGGGTGGGTGATAGAGGTAAAAAAGTATGTGTGAGAAATATAATGACGTAGCCTGAAGGGATTTCTCCCCGTCCTCTCCTTTTCTGCATGAGGGGATGGAGAGGGGGGGGTCACCGATTTAATGAAGCGGTCTTGCTGTGAATGTGCTGTGTCATGCGACACTACTTCTGACCCAGGGCAATGGGCGAGATGCAGGGATGACTTGTCATTCAGGAGGTGCCAAGATAAGAAGGAGGAAAGAGGGTGGAGGAGAGTGGAGTATGTTAGGGATGGAATAGGTGGGAGTGGTCTTTATAGCTTTGCTTTTTTGGGGGGCTACTTTCTTTGTAAGGGGGAAAAAGCCTTTGTTTCATGTATGTACGCACGTATGTAGGCATACATACATATATATATATATATATATATATATATATATATATATTTACATATATATATACATATATATATATATATATACACATATATATGTATATATATATATATATATATATATATTAGTGTGTGTGTGTGTGTGTGTGTGTGTGTGTGTGTGTGTGTGTGTGTGTGTGTGTGTGTGTGTGTGTGTGCGTGTGTGCGTGTGTGCGTGTGTGTGTGTGCGTGTGTGTGTGTGTGTGTGTGTGTGTGTGTGTGTGTGTGTGTGTGTGTGTGTGTGTGTGTGTGTGTGTGTGTGTGTTTGGGTGTGTGTGTGCGTGTGTGTGTGTGTGTGTGTGTGTGTGTGTGTGTGCGTGCGTGTATGTGTGTATGTGTGTGTGTGTGACTGTGTGTGTGTGTGTGTGCGTGCGTGTATGTGCGTGCGTGCGTGTGTGTGTGTGTGTGTGTGTGTGTGTGTGTGTGTGTGTGTGTGTGTGTGTGTGTGTGTGTGTGTGTGTGTGTGTGTGTGTGTGTGTGTGTGTGTGTGTGTGTGTGTGTGTGTGTATGTGTGTGTATGTGTGTGTGTGTATGTATGTATATACTGTATGCATACAGTATATGTATATATATAAATATATAAATATATACTGTATATATGTGTGTATATATGTATATATATATATATATACATATATATATGTATACACACGTATATATAGATAGATACACACATATAGTTATATAGAAGACGTACTGCGAGCCATACTCGAAATTTTCACAAAGGAGGCATCCTTTCTCACAAGCGGGAGCTCTTCAGAAAAGTAGACGGAGTGGCGATGGATTCCCCACTTGGAGTCCTTTTTGCTAATATATATATCTAAAGTGGAAGAAATTACCTTCCAAAACCAGCATCACCTAATTATTATGTGCTAGATATATCAATGACATTTTTATCACCACTTCTACTGATGACGAGGTTCCCCAACTCTTAGTAACATTTGAAAGCAATTACTGCTTATATTCTAACTATGAGCGCAGCATAGATGGACGCCTCCCCTTCCTCGACGTTGACATTTCAAACACGAACAAGGCTTTAAACCTATGGTCTACACTAAAACCACAAATAATGCAAGAGAAGAGTGTCCTGCTGTATAAAAGAGGTCCATCGTGGCCTCTAATATGAGTACTGCAGTACCTGGATGGAGACGAGCAGAGTTTGATCGAATGCACCAGCTTATGAAAAATAACGGCTATGCAGTTCACTTGATAGAGTACGTTATAAAAAAATAAAAAAAAAGGGCCAATAAGCAACACTTACACAACAACCTAACTCACCAAAGAAAAAGAAAATCATATATCACCAGAATCATTTCTACAAAAAAAAAAAAAAATGCAATACCATCAGTGAGCATAATTAAGAGAGGAGTCACCCAATATGACCCGAATGCCACTATTGACATTAGAATCTTGTGCAAGCGTACCGTAACAAAATCACTGATAATGCAGAACAATACGACACCCGCTACCCCTCGGGATTCCACCACCAATGTAGTATATAGAAATGCTTGTCAGGAGGGCCGCTGTGACGGCTCCAATAGCTACATTGGTAGACCCTCCTACACGCTACGGCGCCGTTTACAATATCATAGAAGTCAAGGTTCTATTTTCCAACATTATACAGAAGAACACAACATGAAATTGCACTTACAGAACCTCATAAACCAATCTGGAATCGTACAACGAGAAGACGAATTCAGAAAACTCCAAATTGCCGAAGCCGTTTCAATCACCTGCCAACGTCTTTCCATCAATGTACAACAAATTATAGATTTCATTTAGCCATCCGCACGCCCACATGATAAATATAACCCACAACACAACCAAAATACCATTGACTCAGCCAATCATCTTCCGGCCAATCATCTTCCAGCCAACCATCGTTCAGGACCGGTCGCTAGGTCTGTCACTGGATCGGTTCGAGATCCTGATCAGCTACCGGGTTCACCTGCCAGCCAATCAACTTCGAGCTTTACTCAAACTCCGGTAGCTTGATCCTGTGGCCAGATATAAGTACAAAAACCTAGATAAGTTTCCTCATTATTCTCCATACTTTCAGTGAAACAACTTGGAGTCTGCACCCTGAAGAAGCCTCAAGTTGAAGTGAAAAACTCTGAGGTTCGGTGAAAGATAGCCAATACTCTCCCCTGTTACTACAATCTTTTTTAAAAAAAAGTCGGCATACAGCAGCACTAAATAAGCTACGCTACTCATCAGAAAGAAATGAATAATTTCATCCAGTCTCTACAAACAATAAGAAGATTTTCCAAAAGATGAAAAATACCTAGTTAAAATCATCAAAGTATGCACTGCAGTTGATTCTAAACAGAATTGCCCAATAGAAAATCTGTGCCTAGGAAATATTAATACATACATACATACATATATATATATGTGTGTGTGTGTGTGTGTGTGTGTGTGTGTGTGTGTGTGTGTGTGTGTGTGTGTGTGTGTGTGTGTGTGTGTGTGTGTGTGTGTGTGTGTGTGTGTGTGTGTGTGTGTGTGTGTGTGTTCATCTTATAAAGCCACATGAAAATATTTCCATTTTAATTCACTTCAAACACGACCTAGACTAACAGTAGTATGTATCTCGATAGCAGCATATTCGGAAACTGAGGAGTGAGGACTCGAATCTAGCCGATCCGTAAAAAATGGACAGTGACTTAATCAACTCATTAAGCTACAGTGTGATTTAAAAATAATTGATGCATTATCCCAATCTAATCTGTGGTCTTTTTGGCTGGCATGAAGGAACACAGCTGACAAGTTAACTCCGCTGTGTTCCTTCATGCCAGCCAAAAAGACCACAGATTAGATTGGGATAATGCATCAATTATTTCTAAATCACACTGTAGCTATCGTAGGAAAATTGTAGAATCTTCTCTAATAAAACATTATCCTAACTATATCTCAAAAAGGCATTGGCCCCCAGATTGTATTACGAAGTTGGCAGTCAACAAATTAATGTCAAGAGCGGTAGGACAAAATACCACCAACTGTCCTTCCTTGACCCGACCATATCAAGGGCATGTAACCTGAGTCCCCCCACTTTCCCCATCCCCTTTTATGTACCCCTCACTACCTCATATATACTTGTACTTTAACTTCTTGTAACTATTCTGCTGAAGAGGACTACAGATAGTAGTCGAAATATACAGTTTTCCTGTACTTTCCGATATTATTTCTCCGATAGTGGGTTTATAGTGAATATATATATATATATATATATATATATATATATGTATATATATATATACATATATATATATATATATATATATATATATATATATATGTTGGTACATTGTGACAAGTTGATGAAGGTGGAAAAAGAAGTCACGGGTCTAGTTCCGAGTTCCTGAGTTTATTCCTGACCGGTTTCGCTCTATGCTTCTTCAGAGGAATGTGACTCTTGAGTGAAGCTGGCGGTATACATAGTCTGAGTAAGACCGCGTTCCCTTCTTGGAGGTGGGTTACGTTTGGTTGTACAATTTTTTTTGTTTTTTTAATACAATGAACAATAGTGATAATACAGCATACAATAAATTGTTGTGATGTTATTATAAAACAGCTCCGGTGTGTGTGGAATGTTGATCGAGGGTGTAACAGTGTAAGTGAAGTGAGTGGTGTAAAAATGTGGGAATCCTAAAAAGTGTCATAAGATAACTTATAGTATCAAATAATATAAAGATAAATATCCAGATAGATAAAATGAAATGAAATAAAATAAAAATAAAAATAAAAATACATATACAAATACAAATACAAATATAAATAAAAATTAAAAATAAATCAATAAAAATGCGCTTATTTAAAGTGACATGACATCTCATCGCATATCGTTGTGTGACAGAATGTTATAAAAAAATACATACATATACATATATGGTACAGTTTTACATATGGTACTACGAATAATAAATAAATAAATGGATAATAACATATTCGGACTGAATAAAAATATAATAATAACAATGATAATAATAGTGTGATAGTGGGCAACGTTCCCTTTGACACATCATTGTATGACCTAAGGTATAGATTAGTTTATACTTAAGATAATAAATTGTAATTTAATGAAGCAATATAAAATGAAACAAGAATAAAACAATGAATAAATAAATAAATGCCAATTACAATTTATTATCTTAAGTATAAACTAATCTATACCTTAGGTCATACAATGATGTGTCAAAGGGAACGTTGCCCACTATCACACTATTATTATTATTGTTATTATTATATTTTTATTCAGTCCGAATATGTTATTATCCATTTATTTATTTATTATTTGCAATACCATATGTAAAACTGTACCATATATGTATATGTATGTATTTTTTGATAACATTCTGTCACAACGATATGCGATGAGATGTCATGTCACTTTAAATAAGCGCATTTTTATTTATTTATTTTTTATTTTCATTTATATTTGTATTTGTATTTGTATTTGTATTTGTATTTTTATTTGTATTTTCATTTTATTTCATTTCATTTTATTTATCTGGATATTTATCTTTATATTATTTAATACTATAAGTTATCTTATGACACTTTTTAGGATTCCCACATTTTTACACCACTCACTTCACTTACACTGTTACACCCTCGATCAACATTCCACACACACCGGAACTGTTTTATAATAACATCACAACAATTTATTGTATACTGTGTTATCACTATTGTTCATTGTATTAAAAAAAAAAAAATACAACCAAACGTAACCCACCTCCAAGGAGGGAACGCGGTCTTACTCAGACTATGTATACCGCCAGCTTCACTCAAGAGTCACATTCCTCTGAAGAAGCATAGAGCGAAACTCAGGAACTCGGAACTAGACCCGTGACTTCTTTTTCCACCTTCATATATATATATATATATATATATATATATATATATATATATATATATGTGTGTGTGTGTGTGTGTGTGTGTGTGTGTGTGTGTGTGTGTGTGTGTGTGTGTGTGTATGAGTGTGTGTGTGTGTGTGTGTGTGTGTGTGTGTGTGTGTGTGTGTGTGTGTTTGTGTGTGTGTGTGTTTGTGCGCGTGTGTGTGTGTACGTTTGTAAAGAATGTATGTCCACGTATGTTCATAATGTTAATATAATGAATAAATATGAAACACAGGAAAAGTTATTTCCAATATATGCAGTATAACCAATAAGAACTCTCCTTTGAAAGATATTATCACAAGAGAAGGAAAACTCGCATAGCACCTGAGTGGCGACGGGCGTCGGAGGGTGGACGGAAAACAACACAGGAAATTCAATTATATGTGGAGAATTCATTTCAAAGTAGACAAAATATTTGATGACGCGAGAGAGTAGCTGTGCTGCCAGAAGACGGAGAAATAGTATTTGATAGTAAATCGAATAGTGGGGGAATAGGGAAGAGGATGAAAGTGAAAGAGGGGAGTGGAGGATGGGGAGAAATGCAAAAGAGAAGTGTAGTGTTGTGATGATGGGAGTGTTCAAGATCCTTTTTTTTTTTTTTTTTAAGAAATGACCGCTCAGTGCGGTAACTAGGCATGACAGCCTTTGTCAGATATTGGGTATTTGTAGACTTGTTTTTTTTGTCTACATTGCGTTTGGAAGCGTTGAGTCGAACAAAGTTGTGGTTTGTTCTATTTAATCCCTCCGTAACTAGACTGAGCTATATGTCAAGTTAGTACAGATGGAAAAAACTGGCGGTTGCTAATGGTACAATTTTACATACATTATTCAAATGGTGGCTGTTGCCAAATTATGATGTTATGCGCAATTTATTTTCTACGATTTATTGCTCAATTTAATTCTACAATGTACAATACACG
>NC_134784.1:81168544-81171044 GCF_046742065.1 Oratosquilla oratoria | reverse complement strand
TGCTTACCAGGAAATGATGATGATGATGATGATGATGATGATTTAACGTCACACACTCCCCCTATCGGGAGGCTAGAACGGTACCCCTCACAGAGGGCTTTGTAGCGTGGAATTTAATAAACCATGCCCTTGGTTCAACTTCGCTGGTGGCAGGATTCGAACCGCCCTCACCTCGACCTTCGCCGCAAGTAACGACGCCCTAACCCGCTCAGCCAGCGAGGTTCCTGAGAAGAGAATACCAAGGAAAAAGAAGAGTAACAGAATCAGGAAGGGATGAACAAGAAAGAGGAAAACAAGAGAGTGAAACAAAGAGAGGAGATGGGGAAGAAAGAGTAGGAGATGAGGAAGAAAGAGGAGTGAGGATGAAGATGAGAAAGAAGAGTAGGGGAAAAGGAAATTAGGGGGAAGGTTAAAGGGAGAAGGTTTGAACGAATAGTATACGGGAACTGGATGGAATGACAGGAATTTGATAAACGTAGACAGGGAGAGGGAGAGGGGCAAGGGGAGAGGGTGAGGCAGGGAGGGAGGGAGGGGAGAGGAAGGAAGGGAGGGAGAGACAGGTAAGACAGAAGAGAGGAGGTATAAAGGGGAAAGGTAGGTAGAAAGAGAGACGTGAGAAGCCGTGGAAGAGGGAAGAAGTAGGTAGAGATTGTGGAGGCGGATGGAGAAACTGGAAGAGTCAGACAGAAAGAGGAGACTGGGAGAGAGGGAGAGAAGGGAGAGAGAGAGAATATATAGAGAGAGGGGAGACAGGGAAGGGTACTGGGAGAGCGAGACAGGGAGAGGATGGGAAGAAGGAGAAGCGGGTAGGTAAGCTGGGAGAGAGGGACAGAGAAAGAGAAACACGTCGTGTAATTAGAAAGGAATCTTCTTCGGCGATGTGAGATTCGGGTGGAAGATGGGTTCAAAGGCGAAGAAGAAGCGAATGATAGAACACCAAGAATGTCCTCATTGTTGAGGTTTGAAGATACAAATGAAGGAGGAGGAGGGGGAGGAGGGAGGGAAGAGGGGAGGAAGGAGGGTGATATGGAGAAAGAAAACAAAGCACAAAGAAATACTAAGGAAGATCAGTCTTGCAGAAGACCTATTGGGCCATGATTAAGCCAAGTTGTCCCTTTATTGGGCCATGATTAAGCCAAGTTGTCCCTTTAATTTCTCTAGAATCTATTCTTCAGCTGAATGGAATCGTCTATCAGCAACTAAAATAAACTTTAAATTCAAATCTAACATATACATAGAAAAGTTAGTAAGCTTCAAATAATGTCAAACATTATCGTGATCGGAACCATAATGTTAAATTTCGTTTTGATGTTGATACAGAAATTAGAAATTATTCTAAAATAGAATAACAGTGCTAATCATAAGTAATTACTATAAATAATAATCCCGGTTACAGTATTTCTATTGAAGATGATTTTGGCCATTACAAGTATCTAATACTGATATTACTGGTAATCCATATAAAGACAAAGGTACACACAAAAATATATTGTGGATAATTAATACAAAATAATACAGATAATTAATACAGATATTCTTAACTCGCTAAAGAGATGAAAACGTCGAGAAAGGAAGGAAAATGAATAAGGAAGACAAGGAGATATAAAGGAGAATTAAATGTGTGCAAAAACTAACCATTAACACAGGAAGTCAGGGACGAAAGAGTATGGAGAGCGAGTGGAGGGAAGAAGAGAAGAGGAGAAGTAAAACAAGAGAAATATGAGAAATACTGATGTAGTGGAAGATTATTACAACGAACGTCAAACCAACAAGAGACCTATTGGTTCATACTGTAGCCATCTGCAGCACCTTCCTTATGAAAGGGAAAGGGTATTTTGGTGTATGTGTATGTCTATGTATATTTTTATGTATGCAAGTATGTATGCATGTAGGAATGTGTGTATGTATGTATGTATGTATGTATGTATGTATGTATGTATGTATGTATGTATGTATGTATGTATGTATGTATGTATGTATGTATGTATGTATATATGTATGTATGTATATATGTATAGATAGATTGATGGATGGATGGATGGATGGATGGATGGATGGATGGATGGATGGATGGATGTTTTTATGTATGTATGTATGTATGTATGTATGTATGTATGTATGTATGTATGTATGTATGTATGTATGTATGTATGTATGTATGTATGTATGTATGTGAGTGTGTGTATGTAGAAGTATATATGTATGTGTAAAGAAAATATGTTAAGAATAAGATGATAAAGGGAGTGTAAAGAGAGGAAAGAGAGCGTAATGAGGAGGGGAATAAAAGGAGCAGAGAGTAGATAGAAGAGAGAGAGAGAGAAGGAGAGGAAGATAGAAAAGAGAGTATGAGGAGATAAGAGGGAGAAAGAGAGTTAGTAAAGGGAAAGTAAATACAGAAGAGAGAGAAAGAGAGAGAGAGAGAGAGAGAGAGAGAGAGAGAGAGAGAGAGAGAGAGAGAGAGAGAGAGAGAGAGAGAGAGAGAGAGAGAGAGAGAGAGAGA
>NC_134784.1:81158544-81163544 GCF_046742065.1 Oratosquilla oratoria | reverse complement strand
CCAACTGTCAGGCCCTGGTGTTTTGTTAATTTTGAGTTTATCTATACACCTTTTATTTTTTTCTTTTGTTATATTTACCGTAGTAAGTTTATCCTAGATTTTTCACAGGTTTCAGTTTGGAGTTCACTTTGGGGTGTTTCGTTTACGAATACTAAGCTAAAATAATTTTTCAAAATATCACTCATTCCTTCGTTTGAATACTCAAGTTGACCGTCAGCAGATAACAGTGGGCCAATGTGATTCCTAATAACCTTTTTATCTCTAATGTAACTGTAGAATTCTTAGGGATTCTATTTGGATTTATCAGCGATATTCATTACGTATTGTCGTTTTTTTATTGTCTTTTTTAAATCTCTCTGTATTATTACATGTCTTTGATAGTCATTAGACGTACCCGAGCACTTGTATTTCTTATAAGCCTGTCTCTTTTTAGAAATATTTTTTTCAGTTTCTTTGTCGAGCCATTTTGGGCGAGTTTGATTTAGGTCTGTCCTTAAACGGGATGTAAGTATGAATCATCTTAGTAAGCGTATTTTGGAATATTTCCCACATATGATATACAGGTCTTTTGCTTAATTTTGTCTCCTAATTTGTAAGCTGAAGCTCCTGACGTAGTCCTATGAACTGAGCTCTACTAAAATCGGGTATTTTAGATACACAAGTATCTATTCCAAATTTTTTAGTAGTTTGAATCTAACTAAATTGTGGTCGCTATTTGCAATATTTTCACCCACTTATACATTAGTTATCATGCTTTCACGGCTAGTGATCAATACATCGAGTAAGTTTCCATGTCGTTTGGGTTATTTCACGTGCTGAACTAAGTAATTGTCATCGAGAAAATCTATCAAGCTACCTATATGATCATGTTCAAGGGCCATTCAATCGTTGTCAGTAAAATTGAAATCACCCATTATCAATAAGTCCCGGTTACAGAAACTAGACAGCTCTTGAGAGAACAGTTTGTCATCTGCTAATGATAATGTTTTTGGCCTATATATTACACCTACATTCATTTTTTTCCATTTGTTTGGGTTAATTCTACCCACAAACTATTATATGCATCCTGCTTTACTTTCTCTAAAATACAGGCATGGATATCGCTTTTAATGTACAAAAGAACACCCCCACCTTTCTTGTGGTTTCTATCCTGATGAAAGTTTTTAAATCCCGCACTATTAGATTCGGCTTCAAACTCTTTACCATTTAACCATGTCTCGGTTATTCGTATCATATCGGGATTTTCACTTTTGACATATGTCTGTATTTTTTAGAATTTATTCCTATTACTACGAGCATTAAAGTATATAGTATCAAGAAACTCGTGATTATTTCTTTTTGGTACGTTTTGTATTTCATCATCATACCTTATATTACAATTTTGCTCCTTATTGACACCTTGCTCTATATTGACATTTGATCCTTTATTGACATTCAGTCCCTCATGGACATTTGCCCCATCACGGACATTTGGTCCCTCACGGTCATTCGATCTCTTATGTATAGCTTGCCTCCCTTGCCTTATTTCACTGCGTTCCACACCGGTCACCCGTCGTCCGTTGACATTCTGTCCGGCATCCTTTCTTAAATGATATTCTGTCCTCCACTGACATTATATCCTACTGTGATATTTTGTCCTCCACTATCATTGCATACCATCGTGATTTTTTGTTCTCCACTATCATTATATCCCCATCTTGACATCTTGTCCTCCACTATTAATACATCCCATCGTGATATTTTGTCCTGTGACATTGCATTCTAATATATTATTTCGTCCTCTACCGACATTATATCCTAAAATGATATTTTGTCCTACACTGACACATTGCTCTACATTTTACTATACCCTACTCTGCTTTCCCCAATACACTCTATTACCCCTTCCCTTTGAGGTTCTACCCCCAAAACGAACTAGTTCACTACAAACTCCAACAATGAGGATTGTAAGAAAATCTTTGCATCTGCGAGTAAGGTGGATCCCATCAGAAGCATTAAGGTCATGACGCCTGGAAAAGAGATACCAAGGATCAAGAAAGTGGTATCCCAGTTGCGTGCACAACCGTGATATCCTCTCATTCATCCCTATGGCTTTACCGTTCCAACACGTGCCAGCGTAGATTCTCGGAAGGATCCCACAGACTACGTGACTGGTCCCACGCTACTTAATCTCATGAAAAAGGACCTTGTAATTCCGAACAAGTTCCTCTTATCTCACCCTACCCACATCGTTAGTTCCCGTATGAACAATCGTAATCGTGTTCGTTCGCCTTTGCTCCCTGATGGTCTGGGTACAATCGGTGATCCCACGGCCCGGTTGACATACAAACTTGCAACGGCGCTTAGTCTTCCGCTGCAGGATGTCGTCATAGCCTCACACCATGGAGTTCCCCACCACCAAGAATTCCTGATTTTCGGCCACCTCATACTCCAGAAGAACAAAACGATTGTCTAGAGCCAGCGGTTGCTCCGCAGAGGACACGCTTACCGGACGTGGGCTCGACAAACGGGACTCCACGGAGCGCCACTCGCTCACGGCAGTGGCAGAAGTAGAAGAGGTGGAACGCTCTTTGGGCTGTGGGGAGGGATTCACTCTTCTCACAGAGCGCACTCTTGAGAAGACGAATTTCCTTCTCACACTTTCTGAGACGGTCCTCCAGGTTTACACAAGAAGTAATAAACTTAACACGAGGTATTTGCTAGCTGGTGTCTCGACAGAAGACGAGTTTTCAAGCTGAGGTCACTATTCCAAACAATATTTCTTGTTCTTTTCTCTGATCTCTCCCTTTTGTTGATAAGCTTTTTCAGTTCTACTCTCTCTATTTCGTCTCTCCTGCTTTTCATCTTCACAGTCTTTCTTTTTTTAATTATGTCATTTGTAGTTGGATATTTGTTTTCAGGAGTACTTTTTGTACGTCCTACTCTCTCGGCCGATTCTCTTATGGTATTCATTAAATTCAAATTCATACCTTTAACGGTGTTCTCGATCATTCTTAGAACTTCGAATCTATTTTCAATTTCTAACTGAAATCCCTTCTTGTTATCCTTAACCTTACCAAGGCATATTTTTTTTTTTCTAAAACTAGTTTATTTCTCTCGGCTCTGAAACTGAATTTAGCTGTGCAACCTACCATTCTATGGTCACTACCTATGTTGACTTTATTTATGACCAGAATACTGTTAACGCTCTTGCTCTCATCTCCTAATATGAAGCCTACTTCGTTCGTTGTTGTTCCATTTGGACTTCAGGTCCATTTACGACCTAAACGCTTTTGGAAGAAAGTGTTCATTATTCTCATGTTGTAGTTCTCTGCAAAATTGACTTACACCTCCCCCTCCTCCCCTCCTCCCCCTCCCCCTTACTCCTACCCTCTCCCTCCTCTCCAGTTCCTCTTCCTCTCTTCCTCTCCCCCTCCTGTCTACCACCTCCTATCCCACTCTCATCTTCTCTCACTCTCACCTCCCTCCTCTCACTCTCTCCTCCTACTATTACCTCCCACTTCTCTATCACACCCACCTCTAACTGTTATCCCCCCTCCCATTTCCAACCTCTCTCCCACTCTCACTCCCACCTCCCCCTCCTTCCCTCACTCACCACCTCCCACATGCCCATTTCTCTTTCATCTTCCTTTCCTCACCTCTCACCTCCCAACTTCTAACTCCCACCTCCCACCTCCTTCACACTCGAACCCCCCCCCCCTCCACACACACACGTTATTCTTGTGCTTCTGGCCAGAGAGGGAATTCTCGGACTGTCCTGTTCTGAATACAAACGAGCCCATGAGAATATTCCCAAGATAATGATGGATAAAAGGAAGCAAAGAGCTTGTTCCCAGAGGCTCCTGACTACGGCCGAAGCCGTCAGCTACCCCCTCTGGAGTTAAAATGTTAATACTTGAAGCCTGTTTTTCTTAACTTAGCGCAAAAATGCACACTTGCATTCTTGACTGCTCATTGGCTCGCCAGACCACGTCAGAAGGATGTCATCATTCAGATATCCAGAGGTTAGCCAATCAGAGTGCAGCATCCGTGGTTACTTTATATTGAAATAAAGGAAATAACAAGGTATGTCATAGAATTTTAAGTTATTCTTTCATTGCATTGTGCTATATTCTACTATATCATATAGTATTTTATAAGCTGATATACTTTCTCTGTGCAATGAATAATACATATGTACACACACACACACACACACACACACACACACACACACACACACACACACATACACACACACACACACACACACACACATATGCACGCACGTACACACACACACACACACACACATATGCACGCACGTACACACACACACACACACACACACACACACACACACACACACACACACGCACGCACGAACACACACACACACACACACACACACACACACACACACACACACACACACACACACACACACACACACACACACACACACACACACACACACACACACACACACACACACACACACACACACACACACACACACACACACACACACTGGTTAAAGTTCGCGGCTGCCACTACGGCGGTCCGGGTTCGAATCTCACTCAGGGCTGAAATAATTTCAGTATCGCGTTGCGATGAATAGTATATATATACACACACCCACATACACCCACGCACTCACACACTCAAGCGCGCACACACACACATACAGACACACACACACACACACACACACACACACACACACACACACACACACACACACACACACACACACACACACACACACACACACACACACAAGCGAACACACACACACACACACACACACACACACACACACACACACACACACACACACACACACACACACACACACACACACACACACACACACACACACACACACACACACACACACATAAATTATATATATATATATATATATGTATATATATATATATATATATATTTTATATATATAAAATCTTTTTCCATTTCTCGTGTCTCCCTTCTAGTTGAAACTACTGAACTTTTGCTTA